>NC_077237.1:50078022-50378022 GCF_947179165.1 Solanum dulcamara | reverse complement strand
TCTTACAGGTAGGCCAAATAAGCTAAATACACGGAAGCAACCAGTCACTAGGCCTGAATAAAAATGAAAATCCTCATTGGTGTGCAACTGTAAGCACTCTGCCATAACATTGAAGGAATGCTAGGCATGGTTAAGATAAGGTCCTAACAAGGTAATCTAAAACCGTATGGTAGGGGGATAAACAATCCATGCACAAAATCACATCAAAATTCTACTATGTCTAGCAAAATAAGATCAACCTGAGTGTCGTACCCCTAGATAGTCACTAAGCAGGATCAAAACACCTGATCCAATACTAAGAACTTACCCACTGGGGTCTAAATATGTACTAGCTCTACCAAAGAATCCAAGCTCACATCTATTCAGAGAGCATAATAAATAAGCACATATGAAAATATAGATCTAAAATCAAATAAAGTTATGGCGGGCTGATGGCATAAAAGAATTATAACTGTGATGACATCATCAGATGCCTCAGCCTTCTCCTTTGTCGAAGTTGCATAGAAATGGTCCTGGGCATCTCTGTCTTGTGCGTCTAATCTACCGCCTGACCTTCCTCCCCATGCTCCACCTTGAATGCCCTATAAACCTCTCCAACAATCCTAATCCAGACCATTACCTCTAATTGGAGGGGGGTATCACTAATACTAGCCTAGCTGCATGATGTGTCCTATATTTATAATACTTTCGACGCTCAAAATGGTGAATTATTGTGGGTTTCAAGCATTTTCTTGTAAATATGATGTGCATTTTGGTTATTTTATAGTAAAATTAAATCTCGCATGAGTTTGGGCTATGTTGCTGAGTTTTTATGGAAAAGTCACTAAAGTGAGTGTCCATGATAGCCACCACGGGCCGTGAAACCTTATATGAATTATGGAAGCTAGATGTTGTGATGATGTTTTACAGAAAAGAAGCTGAGGAAATTTGCTAAGTAAAACTCCACCAGACCCTTGACGGGCCTGGAGTCTACCATAAATTATGGAAAGTTGTCGTGAAAGGCATACTACAGATTGTTTGTTAAGTTCAAGTAAAGAACCACGGACCCCTCATGGGGCGTGAAGAGGAACACAAAGTGTGAAGTTTTCCCATGAAGGAGTAAAGGACCACACAACTGTGGATTCAAGTCAAATACCACTGAGTATGACCATGAGGTGTGAACAACAATATGGGTTGTGATGAGTGGACATGAACATGTGTTGACTTAAGTTTTCTAGTTGGTTTAGGATTTGGTTTTGTATTCTATAAATACCCTAACACATTTTATTTTGAGGGTTACACAATTTTACAAATTTTGAGAGCTTTGAACATTTTGTAAAGCATATTTTTGAGTTACTTTCAAGAATCCAATATTGATACAATATTTTGGTTTCTTGATTCGTTCTTCATTCTTGGTTCTTGTTATTCAAGGTTTATTATTGCATAAACGTAAGTAGTATTTTATGAATTCTATATCAATTCTTTATTCTTTTCTTATGAATATGAATAGCTAAACCCTATAAATAGGGTTGT
The DNA here is from genome assembly GCF_947179165.1 of Solanum dulcamara. Taxonomy (NCBI): domain Eukaryota; kingdom Viridiplantae; phylum Streptophyta; class Magnoliopsida; order Solanales; family Solanaceae; genus Solanum; species Solanum dulcamara. The sequence goes on along the minus strand of NC_077237.1, from coordinate 50,376,510 downwards.
GAGAACCATGATGGGACAGTAAAGTAGGCAAATGTATAGGTGATTTTCGTCCATTATTTAGCATGCATTGTAGTTTTCTTCATCTTTTTTTCTTTTAATGAGTGCATGCGTTAAAACTTTTCTGTATTCATTACTTGATCAGGAGAGGGGTAGTGATTAGGAAAAGAAAACTGCAATGGAGATTCAAAGTTCCAAACCTTTATCTAAGAACTTAAGCCCAAGAGAGGATAGTGTTTTAGGTCAAAAGAAAGGGTTAGTTAGATACACATTCCGAGACCAGAAGGTAAAGAATGAAGTTTCATCTAATAGAGCCAGAAGGTGATAAGATGTACATAACTTGCTAGATTTTGCATGCGACGCATTGAAATGATATCACCAATATGAGATGACTACTGAGTGATGTATCATGGGGAACACAGTCCTAGCTACCTTCTCATACAGTTTAAAACCTTAAGTACATTTTACTTAATTACTGCGGACATTGACAATTGTTACTTATTAAACAACTAAAACCCCAATTTACTTTATGCATTTTTACTTCTGGAAAATAGTGACTACAACTGAACATAAGTCCTAGTAGACTTATTTCCTCCGCATTCCCTATGGGTTTGTCTCCAACCTAGTTGGGTTCTATATTTGACAACGACCGCTTTATATTTCTTAATTAGAGTGTAAGTTTAGGTGTATCAAATTTTGGCGCCCTTGCCAGGAAATACATCTTTGAAATACTCTATTAGTAGTTATTTTGGTTTGTAGTCTTATTTCCTAGTTTTATTTTTGTTTCTTGTTTTTATTTATGTAGAGTAGAAGCTTGTACATGCCCAATACCCAAAGAAAAAGGTGAACCACTACTACCTTATGATCCTGAGCTAGAGAAATCTATTTGACAGATTAATGTACAAGAGCATGAGGCGCAATGGTTGATAGAACTTTCAGAGGCTCAGGATGGAGCTAATAATGGTAACAATGATAATATAAGGGATGATCATGAAGATGAACGTTAATATTCTCCATAGTGCTAAGTGGTATAGGGAAACAATGACCCATTGATTTTGTTTTAGAGGATGACTATGCAGATATGAATGGAGTTGGAGCCACTGGGATATAGTTTTTCCTCCACTACCATCAGCTGTGAAGTTCACCATTACTATCACCATGCTTTAGCTCTTAAACTTGAAAGGACTTTTTAAAGGAGCAGCTGGAGATGATGAACATAAGCACTTAATGAACTTCATTGCTACATGCAAATCTTCTGATATCCCTGGAATTAGATAAACAACGATCTACCTAAGGTTATTTCTATTGTCTCTATCTAGGGAGGCAATCAAGTGGATAAATGAGCTCCCATATGATTCTATTACCAACTAGAGAGAACTGAAAGAAGTATTTCTAGAGCGATTCTTCCCACCTTTATAGAAGCTACAAATCAAGGATGAGATCAATGCACATACAAACAACTCCTCTTAAAGCATTACATGACTCATGGTTGAAATTTAGTCAGAAGTTGAAATAGGTCCTAAATGATAATCTCACAGACGAGCACTTGATGGAGCTATTCTTTAGATTTTGCAACTTTGTGACTGAGCCGATTGCTGATCAAACTTGTGGTGAATTATTTATGTCTAAAACTTTCATGGAAGCGTCAGCTATCTTGGACTAGGTTTCAAAGACTATCAGGTCTTAACACACAAGATATTATAAAATAGAAGGCTTGGGCTATACATTCAAGATGTCGATTGAGCAGAGATGGATAGAAAAAGAGCGAGATCAGGACATGGCTCACATAAAAACCTAAATGGATTTGCTAACCAAGCGCTTACTATCTAGAGGTGATGAGAAAGTAAATGCAGTTGGGGATGCAAATAGGTTTGATGATCCAAAGATAGATTTTGATGAGATAGTTAAATATCTTAACAACTAGGGGGTTTTCAAAATTACAACTCAGGAAATCAAGTTCAGAACTTTTAAAAGGACGGCTACTATGATTGAACTACAAACTGTGATTAAGGGAGCTAGCAAAAACAAAGATAACTTTAAGAAAGAACAAAGCGGTATATATGTTCCTCTTAGAATAGAGATCGATCTGGGAATAATTCAAGAAATTCGAGAATGGAAGACATACTGGCCCGGGTCTACAAAAGGTAGAGTCGACCGATGTGGGTGTTAAAGATCTATAAGGCGATATGTCCAACATGGGTTAGTTGGTAGATTTACACTATATTGCTGTTAAATAATTAGAGCATCAGATGGGACTGTTATCAGCGACATTGAATAAAAAGAAGAATGGCACACTTCCCAGCAATACTGTAGCAAACCCAAAAAAGGATGGGCAATATATGGCAATAATGACTAGGAGTGGTAATATGATTTAGGGACCAACACCTGCATGTATTAAGTAGGAAAAGGATATTGCATTACACTGACAAGCAAACAAAAAGTGGTACAAATGATGCTATTCAAGTAGATGATGATGAGGAGGTTGAGAAGAGGTAGTAGAGCCAAAGCTGATGGAGAAGTCAAAAGGCAAACACCAAGTTGATGTAGAGGTAGTAAAACTATTGCCACTGATTCACAAAACGCCTCCTCCATTCACATAGAGATTAAAGAAGAAGATGACGATGGCAAATTCTTGAAATTCATCACTATGCTGAAAGAACTGTATGTGAACATTCCATTGGTAGAAGTGTTGGAGAAAATGCCATGCTATGCATAATTCATAAAGCACCCGGATACTAAGAAGAGGATAGTCACTTTAGACCCAATCGATAACCTACACCATTGTAGTGTTATTACTATAAAGTCATTGGTAGAAAAGATGGAGGATCTAGATGCATTCACCATTCCATGCACTATTGGTGCATTCAACTTTGCAAGAGCTTTGTGCGACTTGGGAGCTAGTATCAATATCATACAACTTGTGGTCTATAGGCAATTAGGCTTGGGATCCCCCAAACCAACTATAATGAGGTTATTGATAACCGACTGATTAGTGAAGAAGTCCATATGGATTTTATGTGATGTGCTGGTGAGATTTGACAGGTTTATATTCCCTTCTAATTTTGTCATCCTGGACTGCAAGGTGGACTTTGAAGTTCCCATAATCTTGGGAAGGTCATTTTTTTCCATAGACAGAGCCTTGGTAGATATGGAAAGTGATGAGCTCACCTTTCGATTGAATAATGAGGAAGTAAAATTCAATATGTACAAATCAATGCAGCAACCTAGAGGCATGATCGTGATGTCCAGGATCGATGCAGCTAATTAAACAATTATTGAGGTATCCATTGAGGAAAGGTTCACTGTTGAGACTTTGTCTGCCATGATCATGGATTTTTAGGGTGATGGCTTAGAGGAGTATAATGAGGCTGTAAATGCTTTCTGGGCATGGGATTGCACTCTTATGCTCCTAAAAAGCTAGATCTTGATATGAAAAATAGACCAACTCCTCTCGCCAAACCATCTATTGAGGAGCCTCCTGTACTTGAATTGAAAGAGTTGTTATTTCATCTGAGGTATGTATTCTTGGGTGAGAATAACACTTTTCCAGTCATTATTGCTACAGATCTGAATGAAGAGCAAGTTAGGGCACTTGTCAAGATCCTAAAAAGGTATAAGAAAGTAATTGGTTGGACCATTGTTGACATCATTGGCATACCCCTGACATTTGCACTCATAAAATTCAATTAGAGAAGGATTGCATTCCTAGCATTGAACACTAGTAGAGATTGAACCCACCTATGTAAGATGTGGTGAATAAGGACATTATCAAGTTGCTTGATATAAGCATGGTTTATCTAATTTCAAACAATAATTGGGTCAGTCCTATGCAGTATGTCCCCAAAAGGGAGGTACGATAGTTGTTGCTAATGGAAAGAATGAGTTAGTTCCACTTTCATCGGTCAAAGGATGGAAAGTTTGCATGGACAATAGAAAACTCAACAAATGGACCTTGAAATACTATTTCCCAATTCCTCCTGATGGGTACTCCATCTACAATCAAATTTCTATAGTGCATTAGGATCAAGAGAAAGCCACATTTATATATCCATATTATACCTTTGCGTTTAAGCACATGCCTTTTGGACTATGTAATGTACCCGCCATATTCTAGAGGTGTATAATGTCAATCTTCTTAGATATGGTGGATGATACTCTGGAGGTATTCATGGATGAATTTTATGTGGTAGGTGATACTTTTGATGACTATTTATTCAAACTTAGCTAGGCATTGCAGAGATGTGAAGAGGCCAACCTCATTCTTAATTGGGAAAATAGTCATTTGATGGTCAAAGAAGGTATAATGCTGGGCCACAAGATTTCTAAGAAAGGCATGGAGTTGTACAAAGCGAAGATTGAGATTTTTGAGAAGTTGCCCTTTGTTATCTCTATAAAGGGTATTTGAAGTTTCTTGGGGCATACAAGTTTCTATGGGCGATTTATTGAAGACTTCTCTTAGATTATATATCCCTTAAGAAAGTTGCTGGAGAAGGTGTTGAAGTTATATTTTGATGAGGCACGAATGAAAGCTTTCGAGTGCCTTTAAGAGAAACTGATTTCAGCTTCAATGATTGTTGCTCCACACTGGTCTGCACCATTTGAGATCATATATGATGGTAGAGGTGTCACTTTAGGGATTGTCTAGGGAAAAGGGGCGACAGGATATTTCACCTCATATACTATACAAGAAAGATACTAAATACAGCCTAGAAGAACTATACTGTCACTGAGCAGGAGTTGCAGTTGTCTATACCTTCGAGAAATTTAGAGTATACCTTCTGGGTACAAAAGTGATAGTGCATACTGACCATGAAACTCTGAGGAACTTAGTGACAAATAAATATGCAAAGCCAAGGTTGATCAGATGGGTTCTTTTGCTACAGGAGTTTGACTTTAAAGTCAAGGACAAAAAAGAGTTGTGAAAATTAGGTAGGAGATAACTTGTCAAGGTTAGAAGCTGAGAAAAGAGATGAGGACGAGCTTGAGATTGATGACTCATTCCTAGATAAGCAAGTATTAGCCGCTATTCTTGACCTCATACCTTGGTATGCTGACTTTTCTAACTATTTGGTTAGTGATATGATGCCCGAGGACCTGACATTCCATAGAGGAGAAGTTCTTACATGATGTGAACACGTATTTCTATGATGAGCCTTACTTGTTTTCGAATATGTGTTGACAATCTAATCAGGCGGTGTGTGCCAAAAGCAGAGATGTTGAGTATTCTTATGGCGTGTCACTCTTCTCCAGTGAGTAGACATTATAGTGGAGCTCGAACAACTCAAAAGGGGCTTCAATGTGGAAATTACTGGCCCACCATCTATAGAGATGCATATTATCTAGCAAAGAGTTGCAATAAATGCCAAAGGCAAGGTACAATATCAAGGCGCGAAGAGTTGCCTATGAATCCAATCTTGGAGGTTGAGCTTTTTGATGAATGGGCTATTGAGTTCATGGGGCCATTTGTAAGTTTGTATAGATAAAGTATATTCTAGTTGTAGTTGACTACATCTCCAAGTGGGTTGAAGTAGTTTCCTTGGCGGACAATGAGAGTAAGAGTGCAATTATGTTTCTAAAGAAGAATTGGCACTCCTAGAGCAATCATTAGTGATGGGGGGTCCCATTTTTATGACAAGATCTTCCGAACTCTATTAGCCAAATATGGTGTGAAGCAGTACAAAGTGGCTACCAATATCATCCTCAATCAAGTGGTCAAGTTGAAGGGTCCAACTGAGAAATCAAGGAGATATTGGCTAAGTCTGTGAATGCAAACAGAACTGACTGGTCGAGGAAGCTGGATGATTCACTATAGGCATATCAAACAGCTTCTAAAATACCAATTGGTATGTTACCACACCAGTTAGTATTTGGAAAGACATGTCATTTTCCTGTAGAGTTAGAGTATAAGGCGTTATGGGCACTCGAGAAGTTGATCTGAGTTAGATTGAAGTCACCAATATGAGATTAGAGTAGATAAATGAGATGGATGAGTTCCCCCTGAGGGCATATGAGAGAGAAACTCTATACAAAGAATGAATGAAGATATATCAGGATTGGGGTATTAAGAAGCGAGAGTTTAGCCCTGATGACTTGGTGTTTCTGTTCAACTCTAGACTCAGATGGTTTCCTAAAAAGTTGAAGTTCACATGGTCTGGCCTTTCTCTATAGCATGAGTATTTCCACATGGTGCAATTGATCTCGAAGCATAAGATGGGTATAAGTTCAAGGTGAACGAGCAGCGTGTGAAGTTGTATTTAGGAACAAACGAAGAAACAAAGACAGTTGGAGGGATCCAACTTGATGAATTCTGAGTAATTAAGGAACCTGCATCGTGCTACAATGTTTCAGGCACTTTATGAGAGGTAATCCATGGGGTAGTTTGATAGAGTATCACGACATGACCTAGGTCCTAGTCAAAACACGATGATCGAAACCCCAAAGGGCTCCAACCAAGCCTCTTGTATATATCATAAGCATACATAAGGTAAAATATAAAAGTGGAAACATCATAAGAGAGTCTAAAACATGAATAGACATCTGAGAATGTCTTATGACAACATAGACTTAAACATATGTCAAATGAGATACCTCTAAACATGAGTATGGGCGGGGGCTAAGACATGTCCTTAGCTCACCCTCAATACACAACATAAGTAAAAAGTCTTTTGACAAGAAAATAGTAAGTAACTTGAAACTAGTCCCCGGTCAATGAGGACTCACCACAACACCTTCGAATAGGAACGCCTACTAGTTACATGGACGATTAGGATCTTCAAACTCAACCCCTACATTATGGGACAATGTAGGAAAAAAGTATGCATTAGTACGTTAGAATGTACTAAGTATGAGGGCGTGACATGCAACATAAATCATGGAATGCAAAGGTCAAGTAAAACACATGATAAGATGGAATACGTAAAGTCATGAGAAAATCATATTGACCAAAGCATTTAAAAACATAAATTCAAGTCATAACATACTTAAGAAATCATACATATGTGGGATAGGAACCATAACCAAAAATAAGACCATGCGAGCTACAACATGGAATCCGATGATACCCACATCGAGAAGGAGGAGGATACTTTGCCAAGGTAGACTCCTAATCATGAACATGTGCTATTGTGGATCCACTAGCTAGGCCATAAAGGCAACCTACAGTGGCATGTAGTTTATGGGACATGAGGCTACTACTAAGGGTTTTGGTAGGGCCCCTACCTCAAGTCCAATCGGTGCTACGTCAAATCCCACGGAATACATAGATAACATAAGATCATACTATCATATTTAATAGTCATGATCATGGGATTGAAATCAGAGAGTAGCTTATTTTCATAACATACTTGTAATGTGAGAATTGCCCTTTCATCATTATAATTATTTTTGTATAATTCATATCAATAGGCCTTAGGTCACCACATACGATCCTAAGTTACCTTACTTCAAAATTTGCATGAAATTCATACTTTGAAACATACTTAGAATTCATGATCATCATGGAAATACATAGTCATAATTCATACTTTGAAAATTCATGACCATAGCTTGAATCTTGAAATTTAGGGTATGACTATAAAGCATGTTCAATTGACTTGAAAATCATAAAATTTACTTGAAAACATGCATAATCATAAACTTTATATCAGCTCATACATAATTCATATAGATAATATCCTTTAGAAGTATGAATCAAAATACTCATAATTTACATCATGAACCCTAGAAATCAAAATAGGAGAATTTATGGAAAAAGTCTTTAATTTAATTCAATAACCATCAATTTATATCAAAATAGTCTCATGATCATGCTTTAAATCAAAACTCATGCAATTGGAATAGAGATCACACAACCCATAAAATACGATATTTTAATTTGACAGAAAACCCTGAGAAATTGATTGGGCTTTATGGATGAAAGGATCCATGAATCAATACCCACATAGCTTGATTGAGAACGCCAATTAATTTGGAAGAACTTGAGAATTTTGATGGAGAAATTGAGTGAATTTGCTTGAAGTCTTCAACGAAAATCCTTGAGAGCCTTTTTGTAGAGAGAGAAATATTTGATAGGTGAATTGTAGAAGAATGAATAGAATTAGAGGTTTAGGTTAATTTATAGAGTTGAGTTAGGTCCTAAAAATGTCTAGGTTCATTAACTAATAATTTAGGGAAAGTCTAAAACACCCTTAAAAAAACTTAATATTGGCCAGGAAACCCTTCTAGGTCTACGACGCAGACCTATCGCGATCGACTCAGCCAGAACTGCTTCCCAGGTCCGCGGTGCGGTCCTGTTGTGAACCACTCGGCCAAAAAACTGTCCCCAGGTCCACGATGTGTTCCTTTTGCGGCCCACACTATTTTGTAGATTCTTCGAAAATCCTTCTTCCATTCTACGAGTCCTAAATATCCACTGAGACCATTTTCCTACAGGCTTTGACCCCCTGATCAATATTCCGAACTCGGATTTTTCAAAAATATTAAGGATAATGCGTTACATGAGCGTTCTATTTTCAAGGCATTCTTAAGGCACTTGTGAGCATTTGTTTTTTGTTTTTTGAGGGATGTTACAATATCTCCCCCTTGGGAACATTCATCCTCGAATGAGATTCAACTAATATAGGAAAGACATGGAAAAAGGGATTTAGAAATCCGACATGGACATGAGGACATTTTGAAAAATTCATAGACCGTGTAAACTTCATACTTAAGATAAAACATAGTCCTTGAAAGAAATCATTTTCATGAATAATGAATGCATATGAATGACATATGGAACTGAAGCATAGAAGTTTAATCAACTTGATCATGAGCAACTTAGTACCTTTAGGATTGAGTGAAAGGAAAGAGATAGGGATATCACTTCATCATGTCCGATTCCGCTTCTCACGTAGCACTCTCTACTTGTTGATTCCTCCACAACACTTTGATAGATGCAATATTTTTATTTCTCAGCCTCTTTACTTGGCGGTCTAAAATCACAATCGGGACCTCCTCACAAGTCAAATTCTCTTTAATACTCACGTTCTCCATTGGCACAATAAAATTTGGATCACCCATAAACTTCCTCAACATCGACACATAAAATACCGAATGAATCAAAGCCAACTCAAGTGGCAAGTCTAACTCATATGCTACCTTGCCAATGCGCTTAAATATCCTATACGGCCCTATATATCTAGGTCTCAAGTTCCCTTTCTTACCAAACCACATTACCCCTTTTATAGGTAAAATCTTCAAATACACCATATCATCCACATCAAATTCAAGCTCTCTCCTCCTAGTGTCCGAATAGGACTTTTGACGACTTTGAGCCATTTTTTAATCTTTCTCTTATGAGCCTTAATTTCTCCATTGAATTAATTACCAAATCTGGACCAATCATCGCCATTTCACCAACTTTAAATCACCCTATCGGAGACCTACATCTTCTCCCGTATAAGGCTTCAAAAGGAACCATTTGGATGCTAGAATGATAAATATTATTATAAGAGAACTCAATCAATGGAAAATGGTCATCTCAACTTCCTCTAAGGTCAATCACACATGTCCTTAACATATCCTCCAAAGTTTGAATTATTCTCTCGGCTTGCCTATCGGTTTGAGGATGAAAAATGATACTTAGCTTGACTTTAGTGCCAATACCTTTTTAAAATAACTTCCAAAAATGTGAACTAAATTGAGTACCTCTATTCGATATAATCGACAAAGGAACACCATGAAGTTTCACAAGTTCACGAATGTACAACTTAGCATAGTCTTCGACACTATAAGAAGTTTAGACTGGTAGAAAATGCGTCGATTTGGTCATTCAGTCTACAATTACCCAAATAGAATCATGTTGTCTTCTAGTACGAGGCTAACCCATGACAACGTCCATATTCACATCTTCCCACTTCCATGTAGGAATTTCAATTTCTTAAGCTAGACCTCCCGACCTTTGTTGTTCAACTTTCACCTATTGGCAATTAGGACACTTAGCCACGAACTCCGCTATGTCCTTCTTCATGCCATTCCACCAATATACTTCTTTCAAGTCACGATACATCTTGGTGGATCCCGGATGAATTGAATACCGAGAACTATGGGCCTCATTCAATATAAACTCTCTTACTCCATCAATATTTGGAACACACAACTGACTTTGGTAACGTAGTACACCATATTTTCGTAGGGAGAAAGCCTCAATGGACTTTTCGGCAATCGACTTTTTTAATTCGACCAAAGTTGGATCATTGTCTTGCTTGTCCTTGACTTCTACCATAAGAGACGATTCCAAAATAATATGTATAAGAGCGTCTGCATCATTGGAATCAACCAAACGCACACTTAAATGTGACAATCTATGGACCTCTTTGACCAATTCCCTTTTACCTTCCTCAAAATATGCGAAACTACCCATAGACAACCGACTAAGATCATTGGTTATAATATTTGCACCCGGATGGTAAAAAACGCTCATGTCATAGTCTTTTAGGATTTCAAGCCACCTCCTTTGCCTAAGGTTTAATTCCTTTTGAATAAACACATATTTCAAGCTTCTGTGGTTGGTAAACACATTAACATGAAGCCCATAGAGATAATGGCGCTAAGTTTTCAATGCAAACACAACCGCCACAAGTTCAAGATCATGGGTTGGATAGTTTCTTTCATGTACTTTAAGTTTCATAGAGGCATAAGCTATAACTTTACTATGTTGCATCAAGACACAACCCAAAACAACACGTTAAGCATCACAATAAACAACAAACCCATCTGAACCTTCGGAAATATCAAAATAGAAGCTGGTGTAAGACAATCTTTCAATATTTGGAAACTTTCCTCACATTCTTCCGACCATTAGAATTTTGCCTTCTTTTGTGTCAACTTAGTTAAAGGCGAAGCAATGGATGAGAACCCTTCAACAAACATTCTGTACTATCCGGCTAAGCCCAAAAAGCTTCTAATATCTGAAGGAGATAATAGTCTAGGCTAATTTTTAACTGCCTCTATTTTCTTTGGATCTACTTTAATACCATCAGCGGACACCACATGGCCAAGAAAAGAAACCTCTCTTATCCAAAATTCGCATTTACTAAATTTAGCGAATTGTTCCTTTTCCCTCAAAGTTTGCAATACAATCCTCAACTGACCCATATGATCTTCCTCATTTAGAGAGTAAATCAAGATGTCATCAATAAACACCACTACAAACATGTCCAAATATGGCTTGAAAATGCGATTCATCAAATACATGAATATAGAGGGAGCATTTGTCAACCCAAACGACATTACTACAAATTCAAAATGATCATACCTTATCCGAAAGTCTATCTTGGGAATATCACACTCCTTTGCCCTCAATTGATGATAACCGGAACGGAGCTCAATCTTGGAAAAATAGCTTGCTCCTTGTAATTGATCAAACAAGTCATCTATCCTTGGGATTGGATATTTATTCTTTATGGTGACCTTATTCAATTTCCGATAGTCTATACACATTAGGAGTGACCTATCTTTCTTCCTAACAAACAACACGGGAGCACCCCAAGGTGAAATACTTGGTCTTATAAAACCCTTATCCAAAATATCCTTCAATTGTTCTTTCAACTCCTTAAGTTCTGTCGGAGCCATACGATAAGGAGGAATAGAGACAGGTTGGGTATTAGGAAGGAGATCTATGCCAAAGTCAATCTCCCTTTTGGGAGGAATGCCAGGTAAATCATCGAGAAACACGTCAGAGAACTTATTAACTATAGGGACCGACTCAAGAGTAGGAGTTTTGGAATCAATGTCCCTAACTCACACAATATGATAAATGCACCCTTTGGAAATCATTTTTTGGGCCTTAATATATGATATGAATTGACCCTTAACCACCGAATCATTTCCTTTCTATTCAATAATAGGCTCATTAGGGAAGTGAAACTTAACCACATGAGTTATACAATATATAGATATTTAAGCGGCATGTAACCAATCCATACCAAGGATGATGTAGAAATCAATCATATCAAGTTCAAGAAGGTCACATGGAATAACTTTGTGCAAGACCCATACGGGATAATTTCTATAAGCTCTCTTGGCTAATACCGAGCCACCAACGGGAGTATAAATCGAGAAAAGTTCTATTAACACTTTGGGGCACACATCAAACCTCATAGAAATGTAAGGAGTAATAAAAGACAAGTTGGCACCCGGATTAACCAATGCATATACGTCAAAGTTAAAGACTCGTAATATACTTATAACCACATCGGGAGAATCATCATTCTCTTGCCTAGCATGAAGGGCATAAAAACGGTTGTTGCGTTGACTACCCTTAGGTTGAGTTTGGGCGCCTTGTTGAACTTGGCCTCCTATAGGACGACCATATCCACCCTTGTTGGCTATAAGAGGGCATTCGAATTGCTTATGGCCCATCTTTCCACATCCATAGCAAGCACCCATTCTGATCAATCATTTTCTTCTATGATTCCTTCCACACTTTGTACATTTTGGAGAAGAAGGGTTACTAGCTTGTATACCTCTTTCTCCTTGAGCTTTAGGGTATGACACCCTATCTTTAGAAAACTTTTTCCCTGGGCTTTGGCCTTGATGAGAGCGTCCACTACTACCAACAGTCCTAGCATTAGAGAACCCACCTTCATACTGGGCCCTCTTAGAATCCCACATCCTCATTTCTTTGAGCTTTTCTCCTTCAATTTGTTTGGCAAAAGTCATAAGCTGGGATATGTCCATCTCCTTAACAAGAATAGTGGTGCGACATTCCTTAGCAACCAAGTTGTACACCCCTGATATGAATTTACTCATTCGGGCACGTGGATAAGAACCCATTAAAGAAGCATACTTTGATAGCTTAGTGAAATTGAGGGCATAGTCCCTCATCCCCATATTGCCTTGTCAAAGATTTATAAACTTCAACACTTTAGCCTCCTTTAACTAAAGAGGGAAAAAGTGATCAAGGAAAGTAAGTTTTAAATCTTCCCATTCGACAGGACCTTTATCCGCTCTCTCCAACTTCCATTGAGTGTACTATAGTTGAGCAACACCTTTGAGTTGGTAAGCCACCAACTACGCCTTTTCTTCCAAAGTCACCCCCATAATACTCACTGTCTTGTATACCTCATCAATGAACTCTTAAGGATCCTTATCAACCTTTGAGCCATGAAATTCCGGAGGATTCATTCGTGCAAAGTCACTTACTCTTGAGACTGGAGTAAGAACATTAGGAGGAGCCACGACACCTTGGTTGGTCACTACTTTGGCTAGCATAGTGATAGCGGTTTGGAACTCCGCATTAGTCACTTGACATGAGTATGGGCGGGGGCTAAGACATGTCCTTAGCTCACCCTCAATACACAACATAAGCAAAAGTCTTTTGACAAGAAAATAGTAAGTAACTTGAAACTAGTCCCCAGTCAATGAGGACTCACCACAATACCTTGGAATAGGAACGCCTACTAGTTACGTGGACGATTAGGATCTTCAACCTCAACCCCTACATTATGGGACAATGTAGGCAAAAAGTATGCATTAGTACATTGGAATGTACTAAGTATGAGGGCGTGACATGCAACATAAATCATGGAATGCAAAGGTCAAGTAAAACACATGATAAGATGGAATACGTAAAGTCATGAGAAAATCATATTGACCAAAGCATTTAAAAACATAAATTCAAGTCATAACATACTTAAGAAATCATACATATGTGGGATAGGAACCATAACCAAAAATAAGACCATGAGAGCTACAACATGGAATCCGATGATACCCACATTGAGAAGGAGGAGGATACTTTGCCAAGGTAGACTCCTAATCATGAACATGTGCTATTGTGGATCCACTAGCTAGGCCATAAAGGCAACCTACAGTGGCATGTAGTTTATGGGACATAAGGCTACTACTAAGGGTTTTGGTAGGGCCCCTACCTCAAGTCCAATCGGTGCTACGTCAAATCCCACGGAATACATAGATAACATAAGATCATACTATCATATTTAATAGTCATGATCATGGGATTGAAATCAGAGAGTAGCTTATTTTCATAACATACTTGTAATGTGAGAATTGCCCTTTCATCATTACAATTATTTTTGTATAATTCATATCAATAGGCCTTAGGTCACCACATACGATCCTAAGTTACCTTACATCATAATTTGCATGAAATTCATACTTTGAAACATACTTAGAATTCATGATCATCATGGAAATACATAGTCATAATTCATACTTTGAAAATTCATGACCATAGCTTGAATCTTGAAATTTAGGGTATGACTATAAAGCATGTTCAATTGACTTGAAAATCATGAAATTTACTTGAAAACATGCATAATCATAAACTTTATATCAGCTCATACATAATTCATATAGATAATATCCTTTAGAAGTATGAATCAAAATACTCATAATTTACATCATGAACCCTAGAAATCAAAATAGGAGAATTTATGGAAAAAGTCTTTAATTTAATACTCACTGTCTTGTATACCTCATCAATGAACTCTTGAGGATCCTTATCAACCTTTGAGCCATGAAATTCCGGAGGATTCATTCGTGCAAAGTCACTTACTCTTGAGGCTGGAGTAAGAACATTAGGAGGAGCCACGACACCTTGGTTGGTCACTACTCTGGCTAGCATAGTGATAGCGGTTTGGAACCCGCATTAGTCACTTGACATGAGTATAGGCGGGGGCTAAGACATGTCCTTAGCTCACCCTCAATACACAATATAAGCAAAAGTCTTTTGACAAGAAAATAGTAAGTAACTTGAAACTAGTCCCCGGTCAATGAGGACTCACCACAACACCTTCGAATAGTAACGCCTACTAGTTACGTGGACGATTAGGATCTTCAACCACAACCCTACATTATGAGATAATGTAGGCAAAAAGTATGCATTAGTACGTTGGAATGTACTAAGTATGAGGGCGTGACATGCAACATAAATCATGGAATGCAAAGGTCAAGTAAAACACATGATAAGATAGAATACGTAAAGTAATGAGAAATTCATATTGACAAAAGCATTTAAAAACATAAATTCAAGTCATAACATACTTAAGAAATCATACATATGTGGGATAGGAACCATAATCAACAATAAGACCATGCGAGCTATAACATGAAATCCGATGATACCCACATCGAGAAAGAGGAGGCTACTTTGCCAAGTAGACTCCTAATCATGAATATGTGCTATTATGGATCCACTAGCTAGGTCATAAAGGCAACCTACAGTGGCATGTAGTTAATGGGATATGAGGCTACTACTAAGGGTTTTGGTAGAGCCCCCACCTCAAGTCCAGTCGGTGCTAAGTCAAGTCCCACGGAATACATAGATAACATAAGATCATAATATCATATATAATAGTCATGATCATGGGTTTGAAATCAGAGAGTAGCTCATTTTCATAACGTACTTGTAATGTGAGAATTGCCCTTTCATCATTACAATTATTTTTGGATAATTCATATCAATAGGCCTTAGGTCACCACATACGATCCTAAGTCACCTTATTTATAACTTGCATGAAATTCATACCTTGAAACATACTTAGAATTCATGATCATCATGGAAATACATAGTCGTAATTCATACTTTGAAAATTCATGACCATAGCTTGAATCTTGAAATTTAGGGTTTGACTATAATGCATATTCAATTGACTTGAAAATCATGAATTTACTTGAAAACATGTATAATCATAAACTTTATATCAGTCCATATATAATTTATATAGATAATATCTTTTAGAAGTATGAATCAAAATACTCATAATTTACATCATGAACCCTAGAAATAAAAATAGGAGAATTCATGGAAAAAGTCTTCAATTTAATTCAATAACCATCAATTTATATCAAAATAGTCTCATGATCATACTTTAAATCAAAACTCATGCAATTGGAATAGAGATCACACAACTCATACAATACGATACTTTCATTTGATAAAAAACCTTAAGAAATTGATTGGGCTTCATGGATGAAAGGATCCATGAATCAATACCCACATAGCTTGAGTGAGAACACCAATTAATTTGGAAGAATTTGAGAATTTTGATGGAGAAATTGAGTGAATTTGCTTGAAGTCTTCAATGAAAACCCTTGAGAGCCTTTTTATAGAGAGAGAAATATTTGATAGATGAATTGTAGAAGAATGAATAGACTTAGAGGTTTAGGTTAATTTATAGAGTTGAATTAGGTCCTAAAAATATATAGGTTCATTAACTAATAATTTAGGAAAAGTCTAAAATGCCCTTAAAAAAACTTAATTTTGGCTAGGAAATCCTCCCAGGTCTGCGACGCAGACCTGTCGCGATCAATTCAGCCAGAACTGCTTCCCAGGTCCGCGACACGATCCTGTCGTGGACCACTTGGAAAAACAATTATCCCCAAGTCCGTGATGCGGTCCTGCCGCGGACAACACTATTTTGTGAATTCTTTGAAAATCCTTCTTCCATTCTATGGGTCCTAAAAATCCACCGAGACTATTTTCCCGCAGGTTTTGACCCCCTGATCAATATTCTGAACTCGGATTTTTCAAAAGTATTAAGGATAATGCATTACATGAGCGACCTATTTTCAAGGCATTCTTAAGGCACTTGTGAGCATTTGTTTTTTATTTTTTAGGGATGTTACAATATCCCCTCCTTGGGAACATTCGTCCTCGAATGAGATTCAACTAATAAAGGAAAGACATAGAAAAAGGGATTTAGAAACTCGACATGGACATGAGGACATTTTGAAAAATACATAGACCGTGTAAACTTCGTACTTAAGATAAAACATAGTCCTTGAAAGAAATTATTTTCATGAATAATGCATGCATATGAATGACATATGGAACTGAAGCGTAGAAGTTTAATCGATTTGATCATGAGCAACTTAGTACCTTTAGGTTTGAGTGAAAGGAAAGAGATAGGGATATCGCTTCATCATGTCCGATTCCGCTTCCCACGTAGCACTCTCTATTTATTGATTCCTCCACAACACTTTGACAGATGCAATGTTTTTATTTCTCAACCTCTTCACTTGGCGGTCTAAAATCTCAATCGGGACCTCCTCACAAGTCAAATTCTCTTCAATACTCACGTTCTCCATTGGCAAAATAGAATTTGGATCACCCGCAAACTTCCTCAATATCGACACATGAAATACCGGATGAATCGAAGCCAACTCAAGTGGCAAGTCTAACTCATATGCTAACTTGCCAATGTGCTTCAATATCCTATATGTCCCTATATATATAGGTCTCAACTTCCCTTTCTTACCAAACCACATTACCCCTTTTGAAGGTGAAATCTTCAAATACACCATATCATCCACATTAAATTCAAGCTCTCTCCTCCTAGTATCCGAATAAGACTTTTGACGACTTTGAGCCATTTTTCAATCTTTCTGTTATGAGCCTTACTTTATCCATTGAATTAATTACCAAATCTGGACCAATCATCGCAATCTTACCAACTTCAAACCACCCTACCGGAGACCTACATCTTCTCCCGTACAAGGCTTCAAAAGAGCCATTTGGATGCTAGAGTGATAACTATTATTATAAGAGAACTCAATCAATGGTAAATGGTCATCTCAACTTCCTCTAAGGTCAATCACACATGCCCTTAACATATCCTTCATGGTGTGAATTGTTCTCTTGGCTTGCTCATCGGTTTGAGGATAAAAAGCTGTACTTAGCTTGACTTTAGTGCCAAGACCTTTATAAAATGACTTCCAGAAATGTGAACTAAATTGAGTACCTCTATCCGATATAATTGACAAAGGAACACCATGAAGTTTCACAAGTTCACGAATGTACAACTTAACATAGTCTTTGGCACCATAAGAAGTTTTGACTGGTAGAAAATGCGCCGATTTGGTCATTCAGTCCATAATGACCCAAATAGAATCATGATATCTTCTAGTACGAGGGTAACCTGTGACAAAGTCCATATTCACATCTTTCCACTTCTATGTAGGAATTTTGATTTCTTGAGCTAGACCTCCCGGCCTTTGATATTCAACTTTCACCTGTTGGCAATTAGGACACTTAGACACGAACTCTGCTATATCCTTCTTCATTCCATTCCACCAATACACTTCCTTCAAGTCACGATACATTTTGGTGGATCCCGGATGAATTGAATACCGAGAACTATGGTCCTTATTCAATATCAACTCTCTTACTCCATCAATATTTGGAACACACAACTGACCTTGATAACGTAGTACCCCATCTTCTTATAGGGAGAAAGCCTCAATAGACCATTTGCCAACCGACTTTTTCAATTCAACCAAATTTGGATCATTGTCTTGCTTGTCCTTGACTTCTACTGCAAGAGACGATTCCAAAACAATATGTATAAGAGCGCCTGCATTATTGGAAACAACCAAACGCACACTTAAATATGCCAATCTATGGACCTCTTTTACCAATTCCCTTTTACCTTCCTCAACATGTGCGACAATACCCATAGACAACCGACTAAGAGCATTGACTACAATATTTACCTTACCCGGATGGTAAAATACGCTCATGTCATAGTCTTTTAGGATTTCAAGCCACCTACTTTGCCTAAGGTTTAATTCCTTTTGAATAAACACATATTTCAAGCTTCTGTGGTTGGTAAACACATTAACATGAAGCCCATAGAGATAATGGCGCTAAGTTTTCAATGCAAACACAACCGCCGCAAGTTCAAGATCATGGGTTGGATAGTTTCTATCATGTACTTTAAGTTTCATAGAGGCATAAGCTATAACTTTACTATGTTGCATCAAGACACAACCCAAAACAACACGTTAAGCATCACAATAAATAACAAACCCATCTGAACCTTCGGAAATATCAAAATAGAAGCTGGTGTAAGACAATCTTTCAATATTTGGAAACTTTCCTCACATTCTTCCGACCATTAGAATTTTGCCTTCTTTTGTGTCAACTTAGTTAAAGGCGAAGCAATGGATGAGAACCCTTCAACAAACCTTCTGTAGTATCCGACTAAGCCCAAAAAGCTTTTAATGTCTGAAGGATATAATGGTCTAGGCCAATTTTTAACTTCTTTCATTTTTTTGGATCTAATTTAATCCCATCATCGGACACCACATGGCCAAGAAATGCAACCTCTCTTAGCCAAAATTCGCATTTACTAAATTTAGCGAATAGTTCATTTTCCCTCAACATTTGCAACACAATCCTCAAGTGACCCATATGATCTTCCTCATTTAGAGAGTAAATCAAGATGTCATCAATAAACACCACTACAAACATGTCCAAATATGGCTTGAAAATGCGATTCATCAAATACATGAATATAGAGGGAGCATTTGTCAACCCAAACGACATTACTACAAATTCAAAATGATCATACCTTATCCGAAAGTCTATCTTGGGAATATCACACTCCTTTGCCCTCAATTGATGATAACCGGAACGGAGCTCAATCTTGGAAAAATAGCTTGCTCCTTGTAATTGATCAAATAAGTCATCTATCCTTGGGATTGGATATTTATTCTTTATGGTGACCTTATTCAATTTCCGATAGTCTATACACATTAGGAGTGACCTATCTTTCTTCCTAACAAACAACACGGGAGCACCCCAAGGTGAAATACTTGGTCTTATAAAACCCTTATCCAAAATATCCTTCAATTGTTCTTTCAACTCCTTAAGTTCTGTCGGAGCCATACGATAAGGAGGAATAGAGACAGGTTGGGTATTAGGAAGGAGATCTATGCCAAAGTCAATCTCCCTTTTGGGAGGAATGCCAGGTAAATCATCGAGAAACACGTCAGAGAACTTATTAACTATAGGGACCGACTCAAGAGTAGGAGTTTTGGAATCAATGTCCCTAACTCACACAATATGATAAATGCACCCTTTGGAAATCATTTTTTGGGCCTTAATATATGATATGAATTGACCCTTAACCACCGAATCATTTCCTTTCTATTCAATAATAGGCTCATTAGGGAAGTGAAACTTAACCACATGAGTTATACAATATATAGATATTTAAGCGGCATGTAACCAATCCATACCAAGGATGATGTAGAAATCAATCATATCAAGTTCAAGAAGGTCACATGGAATAACTTTGTGCAAGACCCATACGGGATAATTTCTATAAGCTCTCTTGGCTAATACCGAGCCACCAACGGGAGTATAAATCGAGAAAAGTTCTATTAACACTTTGGGGCACACATCAAACCTCATAGAAATGTAAGGAGTAATAAAAGACAAGTTGGCACCCGGATTAAGCAATGCATATACGTCAAAGTTAAAGACTCGTAATATACTTATAACCACATCGGGAGAATCATCATTCTCTTGCCTAGCATGAAGGGCATAAAAACGGTTGTTGCGTTGACTACCCTTAGGTTGAGTTTGGGCGCCTTGTTGAACTTGGCCTCCTATAGGACGACCATATCCACCCTTGTTGGCTATAAGAGGGCATTCGAATTGCTTATGGCCCATCTTGCCACATCCATAGCAAGCACCCATTCTGATCAATCATTTTCTTCTATGATTCCTTCCACACTTTGTACATTTTGGAGAAGAAGGGTTACTAGTATTTACACCTCTTTCACCTTGAGTTTAGGGTATGGCAACCTATCTTTATCAAAATTCTTCCCCAAGCTTTGGCCTTGATGAGAGCATCCACTACTACCAACAGTCGTAGCATTAGAGAACCCACCTTCATACTGGGCTCTCTTAGAATACCTCGTCCTCATTTCTTTGAGCTTTTCTCCTTCAATTTGTTCGACAAAAGTCATAAGCCAAGATATGTCCATCTCCTTAATAAGAATAGTGGTGTGACATTCCTTACCAACCAAGTCGGACACCCCTGATATGAATTTACTTATTCGGGCACGTGGATCAACAACTATTGAAGGAGCATACTTTGATAGCTTAGTGAACTTGAGGCATAGTCCCTCATCCCCATATTGACTTGTTGAAGATTTATAAACTCCAACACTTTAGTCTCTCTTAACTCAAGAGGGAAAAAATGATCAAGGAAAGCAAGTTTTAAAGCTTTCCATTCGACAAGACCTTCATCCGCTCTCTCCAACTTCCATTGAGTGTACCATAGTTGGCAACACCTTTGAGTTGGTAAGCTTCCAACTCCGCTTTTTCTTTCGAAGTCACCCCTATAATACTCACTATCTTGTAGACCTCATCAATGAACTCTTGAGGATCCTCATCAACCTTTGAGACATTAAATTCCAGAGGATTCATTCATGCAAAGTCCCTTACTCTTGAGGCTGGAGTAGGAATATTAGGAGGAGCCACGACACCTTGGTTGATCACTACTCTGGCTAGCATAGAGATAGTAGTTTGGAATTCTGCATTAGTCACTTGACATTAGTATGGGCGGGGGATAAGACATATCCTTAGATCACCCTTAATACACAACATAAGCAAAAGTCTTTTGACAAGAAAACAGTAAGTAATTGAAACTAGTCCCCGGTCAATAAGGACTCACCATAACACCTTCGAATAGGAACACCTACTAGTTATGTGGATGATTCGGATCTTCAACCTAAACCCCTACATTATGAGATAATGTAGGCAAAAAGTATGTATTAGTACATTGGAATGTTCTAAGTATGAGGGCATGACATGCATCATAAATCATGAAATGCAAAAGTCAAGTAAAACACATGATAAGATGGAATACGTAAAGTCATGAGAAAATCATATTGACCAAAGCATTTAAAAACATAAATTCAAGTCATAACATACTTAAGAAATTATACATATGTGGGATAGGAACCATAATCGATAATAAGACCATGCGAGCTATAATATGGAATCCGATGATACTCCTAATAATGAATATGTTCTATTGTAGATCCACTAAATAGGCCATAAAGGCAACCTATAATGGCACGTAGTTTATGGGACATGAGGCTGCTATTAAGGCTTTTGGTGGGGCCCCTACCTCAAGTCCAATCGGTGCTACGTCAAATCCCACGGAATACATAGATAACATAAGATCATACTATCATATTTAATAGTCATGATCATGGGATTGAAATCAGAGAGTAGCTTATTTTCATAACATACTTGTAATGTGAGAATTGCCCTTTCATCATTACAATTATTTTTGTATAATTCATATCAATAGGCCTTAGGTCACCACATACGATCCTAAGTCACCTTACTTCAAAATTTGCATGAAATTCATACTTTGAAACATACTTAGAATTCATGATCATCATGGAAATACATAGTCATAATTCATACTTTGAAAATTCATGACCATAGCTTGAATCTTGAAATTTAGGGTATGACTATAAAGCATGTTCAATTGACTTGAAAATCATGAAATTTACTTGAAAACATGCATAATCATAAACTTTATATCAGCTCATACATAATTCATATAGATAATATCCTTTAGAAGTATGAATCAAAATACTCATAATTTACATCATGAACCCTAGAAATCAAAATAGGAGAATTCATGAAAAAACTCTTCAATTTAATTCAATAACCATCAATTTATATCAACATAGTCTCATGATCATGCTTTAAATCAAAACTCATGCAATTGGAATAGAGATCACACAACCCATAAAATATAATACTTTAATTTGATAGAAAACTTTGAGAAATTGATTGGGCTTCATGGATGAAAGGATCCATGAATCAATACCCACATAGCTTGAGTGAGAACACCAATTAATTTGAAAGAACTTGAGAATTTTGATGAAGAAATTGAGTGAATTTGCTTGAAGTCTTCAATGGAAACCCTTGAAAGCCTTTTTGTATAGAGAGAAATATTTGATAGATGAATTATAGAAGAATGAATAGAATTAGAGGTTTAGGTTAATTTATAGAGTTGAATTAGGTCCTAAAAATGTCTAGGTTCATTAACTAATAATTTAGCAAAAGTCTAAAATGCCTTTAAAAAACTTAATTTTGGCCAGGAAACCCTTCTAGGTCTACGACGCGGACCTGTCATGATCAACTCGGCCAGAACTGCTTCCCAGGTCCACGACACAGTCCTGTCGTGGACCACTCGGCTGGAAAACTGTCCCAGGTCCGCGACGCGGTCCTGTCGCGGACCATACTATTTTGTGGATTCTTCAAAAAATCTTCTTCCGTTCTAAGGGTCCTAAAAATCCACCGAGACCATTTTCCCGTAGGTTTTGACCCCCTGATAAATATTCTAAACTCGGATTTTCCAAAAAGATTAAAGATAATATGTTACATGAGCGACCTATTTTCAAGGCATTCTTAAGGCACTTATGAGCATTTTTTTGATTTATTTTTTGATTTGTAAGGGATGTTACATGAAGTCTAAGTAGTTGAGTGACCTGCTTCGTGCTGCAACATTAAATTAGGCGTTATTTTGGAGAAAACCCAAGGATTGTACTTGTGATAGGCTAATTTTTGTTTTTGAAGTTTTATAGTGTCACGGTGTGTTCTGTGAGTGCAGGGATTTAAAGAAGGAGAAAATACCAAAAAATGGGACAAGTCCTTCCTCCACATGAACCTATACAGATCGTATAGAACACCACAGCCCGTGGTGATAAAGCGTGAAGGCAACTGGTAAAATGGGCTTCAGGTTTATGGTTGGGTTTACGGCCCGTGAAAGTCTTCATGGATTTTTTAGCCTTCGGTGAACCCAGGTGTATTTGTTTTTGCTTTTGGCTGAGTCAGTGACCACAAAAGGGTTCCACGAACCGTAATGATCTTCACAATCAGTACCACGGTCTATGGTATTTTAGTTGGGAAAAATTAAAGGCACCTAACCTGTCCAACCCATAACCTAATTCCCAAAGTATAAATGGGTTTGCACCCAAATTCTCACCCAAACACGGTCAATTTTCAATTCCCTTCACATTCAAACACCTTCTCACTCGTCCAAACCGCCAAAATGGATAATTCTACTCACTAATCTCCCAAAAGTCGAAGCGTACAAGCAGGTCATTGTTGAAATTAACTACATCACATCGCCATCATCATCTTTTTATCCTAATTCTGCCCGTTCAAATCATCAAAGTGAGTCCTTTTGCTTTTGATTTTTCAGTATATGAGTTCATTTGTAAGCATGTGCTTAGGGTTTGATTTTATTGTGAGTATGTAATTTTGGGGTGGTTTTAATTATGAAAGTGTGTGTGTATCAAAATGACTTGTGAAATTATTGATGAATGTGTTGAGTTGATGAAGTGACTAGGTTAGGGACGAAGGCACTTTCCACGGCCTGTAGTATAGTTCACGGACTGTGGTGGATGCCCGTTGTCTCTACAATTGAAATCTTTCTAAGTGTATGTTCATGAAAGGCATCACGGACTGTGGTGTTCTTCATGGACTGTGAAGTCATCCGTGATCTAACACTTTAAAAATTTTCAACCCTTTTTCCTGAACCTACTTACTGGAACTCTTCATAGGACCCTTCACGGAGCGTTTAATCCTTCACAGTCTGTGAATACCCACCATGTAGAAAGACTTGAATAAAAATCTGGAAAACTGGAAAATTACCAAAATAAGTTTTAATTCTAAATTTACGTGTGATTTCCCCATGATGGATTAAGTGACGTCATTCTTAAGGGGAATTTTTATGTGTGTATAAATATTGGAAAGTCTTAGTACCTACTGAATTTGTCACATTATCTTCGGCAAATTCTAACTAACTCTTTATCTCTTTAAAGATAACATGGGCCTTAAACGCAAGGCTCCGCAGTCCCAACTCCATGACTCACCATCTGAGGAATCATCTAACAATTCGAATTAGGAGTCAGGAAATGAAACATCTAGTAGTTTTAAGGTAAGGGTCACAATAAAAATCTCCCTCTATGCACCTCATACCACTAGAGCCATAGAAGCTACTCAGACCGAGGCCGCTCCCTCCCATTCTAAAGAGGAGGCAGCCAACTCAGGCAATAAGGAAAGTGAAGATAATGAGCAATATAGAGAAGAGGAATGTGGCTCCGATAGTGAAGAAGGTGAAAAAGCCATGACAGTATAGAGAGACAAGAAACTGAGAGAGAAAGTGACCCTATAGCTCATCAAACCCTAATTCAATTCATGAAAAATATTTCGTCAAAGACCGGTCAATATAATATATTTACAAATGGCTTGACCAAAGGCTCTATGGGTTTGTGCAAATGGGCAATTATACCAAAAGTATGGGTCATCATCGATAACCTCTCTGAGTTGCCTGATATCAAGGACTTGTTTGAAAATCATCACATTGGATAGATGATAAGCAACAAGGCTATTATGGATAATTCCTCACCCAAGAGTTTTGGCCACTTGGGAGGTTTTTTTCCATGTTTCTTTTCTTTCAAGCGTAGTATCTAGTAGAACTAGTATATTTAGGTTGTTTTTGTTGTAAATACAAGAGTCTATATAAGTATGTAGTAGCCTTTAAACGTGAATAATATGCTTTGAAGTGAATAAAAATGACCCCTAGTTAAAATTTTGAAAATGCTATGTGATTTTATCTGAACTATGAAAATTGACTTGGTAGGATCCTTATAGGACATTATACATATTGACTTATGAATCAAATGCTAGCTTGAACATGATTGTGTTGATTGGTGCTGAATAGTGTAAGATATGTGCCATGTGTGTGAGAGCCGAATTCCCCAGTTTGAACAATGTGTAAGTAAGCTTGAACTTTTCTAGATAGTCTCACTGAAATGATAGAATAACTTGATTAGGACAGGATCATAGGACATTATTGAAAATAAGTCAGTTAGCCTAAAAATGACCAGCCAAATAAAATTATACCCTTTGAACCAAAATTTTGAGCCTAAAAAGACCTTTTCTTTGAAATAACACAATTCACCTTCTTTGTCTGAATGTAGACCTTTATCTTGGCCCTGGTCCCTCCAAGGACTATGTATACCTCAACTCAGGCTAAAAGCCTAAGTTGAGGGTGGCTTCTATAGAGAAAAGTGGGAAATGCTGGGGTATGAAAGAAAGTGTGTAATAAGAGAAAAAAAAGAATTGGGTTGTGGTCACAAGGAAAATAAAAAGTGTAAAGTAACAGAAAAATCCAGTGAAATGAGGAAAAAAGTTAGAAAAAGAAAGAAACAAAAGCGGAAACCACACCTGGGCATAAAGAAAGGAAGAAAGAGGGGATATCATAAGTTTGGGGTTGAAAAAGGTGAAGGTAAGTCAATGTAGCATTATGGAGGGGAAAAATAGTCACTTTAATCCTAAATATATCCTACCTGAGCCTGAGTCTATGTTACAAGCAAATAAAGTCCTAATGTGATCCTAAAAGAGCTATTCAAAAGTTAAAGTATAGAAATAAGGCCAAGCCTATGGTCTATACATGTGCATTTATTGAACTTTATTTGAGAGAGTGAGTGATATCAGTTCAATCTCTATTTTTCTTATATATATCATGTGAGAGACTTCTTTATGGTGAGGGTACTATGATTGGGTTGTTTGGTTGCTAATTTGACTGGTATATTATTGTTTGCATTAGTTTGGTTGACTGTGAGTAGTATAATATCGTAAATCAATCCTTGTAAGTTAGTTGGAATGTTTTGTGCATCGCATAGCTGAGTTGCTGAATAACGTGGGTCATGCATTGTGTGTTTGGGATACTGTATACTTTCTAATATGCATTTGTGTTTGCGCGTCATTTTGTTTTGTGTTATGTCATTTCTTGAGGACAAGCAATGGTTCTAAGTTGAGGGTGTTGATGTATGTCATACATATGAAACTTTCGACGCTAAAAATGATGAATTAGTGTGGGTTTCAAGTGTGTGTTGCTGAGCTTTTGCTAAAAAGTCACTGAAGTGAGTGTCCACGAGACCCATGATAGGACATGAAGCCTTATAAGGCCCATGGAAGTTGGCCATTGTGATGGTGTGCTGCAGAAAAGAAGATGAGGAAGTTTGCTAAGTGAAACTCCACGAGACCCTTGACGGGCCATGGAGTCCACCATAGATCATGGAAGGTGGTCATGAAAGTCATGCTAAAGATTATTTATAAAGTTTAAGTAAAGAACCACGGACTCCGCCACGGGATGTGAAGAGGATCATAGAGCGTGAAGCTTGCCCATGAAGGAGCAAAGGACCACATAGTTGTAGAGCCATATCAAATACCATGGAGCATGACCACGGGGCGTGAACATCAATATGAGTCGTGATGCGTGGACGTGAACATGTGTCGAATTAAGTTTTCCTAGTTGATTTAGGATTTGGTTTTGTATTTTATAAATACCCAAACACGTTTTATTTTAAGGGTTACACAATTTTACATATTTTGAGAGCTTTGAACATTGTGTGAAGCATATTTTTGAGTTACTTACAAGAATCCAACGTTAATATAATATTTTGGTTTCTTTATTCGTTCTTCGTTCTTGTGATTCAAGGTTTTTTATTGCATAAATGTATGTAATGTTTTATGAATTCTACTCAATTCTTGATGCTTTACTTATGAATATAAGTAGCTAAACCCCATAAATAGGGTGGTGGGAACCATGCCGAAATAACGAGGTAGGCAAATGTATAGGTGATTTTCGTCTATTGTTTCGCATGCATAGTAGTTTTTTTCATCTTGTTTTCCTTTTAATGAGTGCACGCATTAAAAATACCCTATGTTCATTACTTTCTTAGTAAAAGGGGTAGTGCTTAGGAAAAGAAAACTACAATAGAGATTCTAAGTTCCAAACCTTAGTCTAAGAACTTGAGCCCAGAGGGGATAGTTTTGTGAGGTCAAAAGCAAGGGTTAGTTAGATACACATTCAGAGCCTTGAATGTAAATAATGGAATTCATCTAATAGGACCGGAAGGTGTTTATATGTACATAGCTTGCTAGATTTTGCATGCGACGCATTGAAAATATCACCTATACATGACGATTACTGAGTTACATGTCATGGGGAACAATGTCCTAGCTACTTTCTCATACTGTTTAAAACCTTAAGTCTATTTTATTATGTTACTCAGAACATTGATAATTTTTACTTATTTAACTTATAAAACCCTAATTTACTTTATGCATATTTCCTTTCGAGAAATAGTGACTACAAGTGAACATAAGTGCTAGTAGACTTATTTCCTCCGCATTCCCTATGGGTTTGACCCCAATCTAGTTGGGTTCTATACTTGACAACGACCACTTTACACTTTTTAATTAGAGTGTAAGTTTGGGTGTATTACTACAGTAGGAACTGGAACAACTATCCCATGACGAGGGCAATCCCTAGACCAGTGATTTAACTCACCTCATTCATAACAACCTTAAGATTAACAACCAGTATGAAATCGGCAATCATGGCCTGTAGAACCCGAATCTAATTCCCTCGAACTTTGGCCTATGGTAGGACCAACTAGACGCTGCTGGTCACCCTTACAAACATGCAATGCCTCCTGGACAGGCTGAATAGACTGACCTTGCTGAAGCTATGGGAAGGGCCTATCATAAGAGTCCCTACTCTAAGATCGGAACCCATTGTAGCTGCCTTGATGGTGAGTTGTCACAACCTAACCTAAGGCCTAGTCAAAACACGATGATTGAAACCCCGAAGGGCTCCAACCAATCCTCTTGATATATTATGAAGCATACATAAGGTAAAGTAAATGTGGAAATAGCATAAGAGAGTCTAAACCATGAAAATTAAAAGAAGAATGTAACTTGACAACATAGACTCGGAAGCATTTATCCCACTAATGCCTCTACTCATGAACATGGGAGGGGGATAAGACATGTCCCAATTTCACCCTCAAATAAAAATGTAATGAAGTCTTTGAAAGCAATAACCAACTTAATATCTAGTCCTTGATAGATGAGGACTCACTAAAAGTTTGCCAGAATGGAAGCTCACTAGCCATGTGTATGAGTATGATCCTCAACCTGAATCCCTACATTATGAGACAGTGTAGGCAATACTATGCGTTAGTATATTTGAATTTACTAAGTATGTGGGCATGATATTCAATATAAATAATAATATGCAATGGTCAAGAATGTACGCAATAAAGAATATCGATAAAGTCATGAGAACAATATGATGATCAAAGTATTTAAAGGACTTTGTTGAAAATCATAAAATAACATGAATAGCATATACATATGTGGTGTAGGAACCATAACCGATAATAAGACCATGCGAGCTATAAAATAGAATTCCGTTGTCTCCCCATATAAAGAATAAAAGGGGAATCTACCTGTGCCAAGATAGACTCTACCTCATTAGGAGGGTCATGTACATACGCTATATGTGGATCCACTAGCTGAGTCATGAAGGCAACCTACGGTGGCATGTATTTTATGGGACAAGTGGCTTCTACTAAGGCTTTTGGTAGGACCCCCACCTCAATTCCACTCAGTGCTAAGTCAAATCCCACAGAATACATACATAGCATACAAATCATAATAAATATATATCATAGTCATGAGTATAAGTTTGAAATTCATAGAGTAGCTCATTTCATAACATAATTGCAATGTGAGTATTGACCTTTCATCATTACAAATCATACTTGCACAATTCTTTTCATGAGGTTCCTAGGTCACCACATAGGGCCCTAAGTCACCTTTCTTCATAATAGAATGAAAATCATAATTTGATCGTAATTAAAATCCGTAGTCATGATTCATACTTGAATTTTGAAAAAATATCTTGAATACATAATCATTTTGATTGAAAACCATAGAATACCTTGAAATCATTGAACTTCATAATCATACTTTATGTAATTCATCATAGAAAATAGCTTCATGCATGGGCATTCATATTTTAACTTGAAATTATATAATTTACCTAGAAACATACTTATAGTGATCATTATTAATGATTAAAAACGTAATTAAAACAACCCAACATAATTTATCAAAATTGAAGTTTAAAAGTAATGAGATTTCATTAGATTTTGAAGTAACCTTGGACTCCATGAATGAAAGGACCTCATGAATCAATCCACATTGAAATTTGACTTGAATTTGAGAAGGAAGGCTTGATATGGAAGAGACCCTAACGAAAGCTTGATGAACTCTTGAGGAACCTTGGGAGAGAAATCTAGAATTTATTTTGGGAAATAACGAGAGGATAAAAAGTTTTCGGAGTATTTAGGACACAATACTTACTAAATATAGTCCTTAAAAGCATCCACATACATTATTAGAATATAGGGAAAATGACCAAACTACCCTTCATTAAAGTCAAAAATTTAAACCTATAGATGGACTTCTACGAATTGTAGGAATTATGATGAGTCATCATTATGGCTCATCCTACAGGTGTTACAAAAACCTAAAAATCAATCCTCTAAAGTTACTCTTACAAGTTGTGATGACGACTCATCATTGGTGTTAAGAGTCGTCAAAGTGACTCATATTGCAGATCTGAAAATCTGCAAGTTTATAGGGTATCTAAAGTTTCCATAGACTCGTTTCTAGGAGTTTTAATCCTCTCTATGAATTGTCCTGTTGAGTCATAGATGAAGTCCTGAGGCTCAATAGTTGCAGGGTATAAGGCCTGCACTACGACTCTTTTATACTAGTCGTAGACTCTTTCACTAGTCGTCATACGACTCATAGACTCTCATTTTTCCTTAGTCAAATTTCCAAACCTGAACTCATCTATATGACGCATTTCTACTATGCATTAAAGTCCTTACGAGTTGTAGACTAACTCATAAACTTGGGGTCAGTCGACTTTTCTTGAGATTTCCTTTTTATTCTAATTTTTTAATTTTCAGGTCTTACAAAATCTCTCCCTTGGAAATATTCGTCCTCGAATGAGATTCAACTAGCATAGAAAAGACACGGAAAGAGGACTAGCAACCCACCATGAACATGATGACTCATACAAAAACATAAACCATGAGATTTTCAATCTTAACATAAAGCATGACTTTTAAATCAACTTTCATGAACATACATGCATATTAATTGACATGGGAAGGACTGCATAAATAGGAATTTAATCGAATGGATCATGAATAACTTAGTACCTTAGGCTTGAGTGGAAGGAAAAAGATGCGGATAATGCTTCATCATGTCCGCTTCCGTCTCCCACATAGCACTCTCTACTTGTTGATTTCTCCACAACACTTTGATTGATGCAACATCTTTATTTTTTAACCTCTTCACTTGCCTGTCTAAGATTTCCATCGAAACCTCCTCACAAGTCAAATTCTCTTCAATGTTCACACTTTCCAATGGCACAATAGAGTTTGGATCACCCACAAAAGTTCTCAACATCGATACGTGAAATATCGGGTAAACCATAGCCAACTCAAATGGAAATTCTAACTCATATGCCACTTTAAAAATAAGCTTCAATATTCTATAGGGTCCTACATATCTAGGACTCAATTTCCCTTTATTGCCAAAATGCATTACACTCTTCATAGGTGAAACCTCCAAATATACCAGTCATCCACATTAAATTCAAGATCTCTTTTTTGAATGTTCGAATAGGACTTTTGACGACTTTGATCCATATTCAATCTCTCACTTATGAGCCTTACTTTCTCTATTACATCAACTACCAATTCAGGACCAATCAACATCATCTCTCTCACTTCAAACCATCCCACCAGGGATCTATATCTTATTCCATATAAGGCTTCAAAAGGAGCCATTTGGATGCTAGAGGGAAAACTATTATTGTAGGCATACTCAATCAATGGCAAATGCTCATCCCAACTTTCTTTCAAATCAATCACATATGCCCTTAACATATCTTCCAAAGTTTGGAATGTTCTTTTGGCTTGGCCATCAGTTTGAGGATGAAAAGTGGTACTTAACTTAACGTTTGTACCAAGACCCTTTTGAAACGACTTCCAAAAATGTGAAGTGAATTGAGTACCCTATCTGATATAATCAACAAAGGAAACCCATGATGTTTCACAAGTTCACGATTATACAACTTAGCATAGTCTTCGGTACTTTAGGAAGTCTTAACTAATAGAAAATGAGCCGACTTAGTCATTTGGTCCACAACAACCCAAATGGAATCATATTTCCTTCTATTATGAGGCAAACCCATCATAAATTCTATATTTATATCTTCCCACTTTTAAGTAGGAATTTCAAAGTATTGAGCTAAACCTCCCAGTTTTTGATGCTCAACTTTAACCTGTTGATAATTAGGACACTTAGCAACAAACTCCACTATGTCCTTCTTCATGCCATTCCACCAATACACTTTCCTTAAATCTTGATACATCTTGGTAGATCCCAGATGAATTGAATATCGAGAACTATAGGCCTCATTCAATATAAACTCTCTTAAACCATCAAAATTAGGCACACATAACTGATCTTGATAACGGAGTACACCATCTCCTCCTTAGGAGAAAGTCTCAATAGTTTTTCGACAACCGACTTCTTCAAGTCAACCAACATCGGATCATTGTCTTGTTTGGCCTTAACATCCTCCACAAGAGATGGTTCCAAGCCATTTTGTACAAGAACACCTCCATCATTGGAGTCAACCAAACACACTCCTAAACGTGCCAATCTATGGACATTTTTAACCAACTCCCTCTTACCTTCCTCAATATATGCAACACTATCCATGGATAATCGACTAGAGCATTGGCTACAATGTTTGCCTTGCCCGGATGGTACAACACACTCATGTCATAGTCCTTTAGAAGTTCAAGCTACCTCATTTGCCTAAGGTTCATGTCCCTTTGGATAAAAGCATATTGCAAGATTTCATGGTTGGTAAACACATCAACATGCACCCTATAAAGATAATGACGCCAAATTTTCAAGGCAAACACCACCACCCCAAGATCATGGGTTGGATAATTTTGTCCTTGTACTTTAAGTTTCCTAGAAGCATAGGTTATAACCTTACCATGATGCATCAAAACACAACCCAAACCAACATGTGAGGTATCACAAAAAACAACAAACCCATCTGCACCATTGAGTAATGCCAAAATAGGAGCTGACGTAAGACGATCCTTCAATATTCGGAAACTCTTCTCACATTCTTCTGACCATAGAAATTTCACTGTCTTTTGAGTCAACTTAGTCAAAGGCAAAGCATTAGATGAAAATCCTTTAACAAACCTCCTATAATATCCGGCTAAGCTCAAAAAGCTTCTAATATCTGAAGGTGATAATGATTTACGCCAATTCTTTACCACCTCCGTTTTCTTTAGATAAACCTTAATCCCATCACCGAATACCACATGGACAACCTTAGCCAAAATTCACACTTGCTAAACTTAGAAAATAGTTGCTTATCCCTCAAATGATTGCAACATAATTCTCAAGTGATCCATATGATCCTCTTCGTTCCAAGAGTAAATCAAAATATCATCAATAAACACCACCACAAACATGTCCAAATATGGTTTAAAAATATAATTCATCAAATTCATGAAAATAGAGGGAGCATTAGTCAACCCAAACAACATAACTACAAATTCAAAATGACCATACCTAGTTTGAAAAGTCATCTTAGGAATATCACACTCTTTTACCCTTATTGATGATAACCAGAACGGAGATTAATCTTTGAAAAGTAACTCGCCCCTTGTAATTGGTCAAAGAAATCATCTATCCTCAAAATTGGATAATTGTTCTTTACAATGATCCTATTCAACTATCGGTAGTCTATACATATTTGGAGTGATCCATCTTTCTTCCTAACAAACAACATGGGAGTACTCTATGGTGATATACTTGTCCTTATAAAGCCGTTATCCAAAAAATTCTTCAATTGCTCTTTCAACTCTTTAAGTTCCATCAGAGCCACATGATAAGGAGGAATAGAAATAAGTTGGGTATCGAGAAGGAGATCTATGCCAAAGTTAATTTTCCCTTTGGGAGGAATGTCGGGCAAATGATCGAAAAATACATCGGGAAACTCATTAACTATAGGGACCGACTCAAGAGTAAGAGTTTCGGAATCAACATCCCTTACTCGTACAATATGATAAATGCACCCTTTGGAAATCATTTTCTGGGCCTTATGACACGAGATGAATCGACCCTTAACCACCGAATCATTACCCTTCCATTCAAGAGTAGGCTCATTAGGAAATTAAAACTTAACCACATGGGTTATACAATCAACAGATACATAAGCGGCATGTAACTAATCCATACCAAGAATGATGTCAAAATCGGTCATGTATAGTTCAACAAGATCACATGGATAACTTTGTGCAAGATTGACATAGGACAACTTCTATAAAATCTCTTGGCTAATACCGAATCATCAATAGGAGTATAAATAGAAAAAGGTTCTAATAACACTTCGGGGAACACATCAAATCTCATAGAAAGGTCAGGAGTAATAAAAGACAAGTTGGCACTCAGATTAATAATGCATAAAAACTCAAAGTTGAAGATCTGTAACATACCCGTGACTACATGGGAGTCTCATCCATATCTTGCCTAGCATGAAGAGCATAGAATTGGTTGTTGCGTTTTCCACCCTTATGTTGAGCTTGGGCGTCTTATTGCACTTGGCCTCCTTGTGGTCGATCTTCTCCACATTTGTGGATAACATAAGGGCACTCAGATTGCTTATGATCCATGTTGCCATATCCATAGCAAGGACCCATTCCCATCAAACATTTCCCTACATGGTTCTTTCCACACTTTGCACACTTAGGAAAAGAAGGATTACTAGCATTCGTACCTCCTTCTTCTTGAACTTTATGGTATGATACCCTATATTTAGCAAACTTCTTCCCTGAACCTTGGGCTTATTGAGATCGACCACTACTACCACCACCGTTCCTAGCATTGGAGAACCCACCTTTATACCGGGCCCTCTTAGAATTTCTCATTCTTATCTCTTTGAGCTTTTCTCCTTCAATTTATTCGGAAAAGGTTGTGAGATAAGATATGTCCATCCCCTTAACAAAAATAGAGGTACGACATTCCTTAGCAACTAAGTTGGACACCCCTGATATGAATTGACTCATTTGGGCAGTTGGATCGGCAAATAATGAAGGAGCATACTTGGATAGCGTAGTAAACTTGAGGGCATAGTCTCTCATTCCCATTCTACCTTGTCGAAGATTAATGAGATCCAACACTTTATCTTCCCTTAGATAAAGAGGGAAAAAATGATCAAGGAAGGCAAGCTTAAAGGCTTCCCATTCAATCGGACCTTCGTCTACTCTCTCCAACTTCCATTGAGTGTACCAAACTTGAGAAACACCTTTGAGTTGGTAGGCTTCCAACTTAGCTTTATCCTCCGAAGTCACTCCCATAATACTCACTATTTTATAGACCTCATTAATGAACTCTTGGGGGTCCTCATCGACTTTCGAACCATGAAACTCAGGAGGGTTCATTCATGCAAAATTCCTCACTCATAAGGTCGGAGTAGGAACATTTGGAGGAGTTACAACCCCTTGGTTGGCTACTACTTAGGCTAGCATGGTAAATGCGGCCTGAAGCTTTGCATGTGTTACTTCGCTCCGGCAAAGGGCCATCACCTTGAGGAGTCAAAAGATTTTGGGCTTCATTAGCATTGTTCCCCCTTGGAAATGGTGGTCTTCCCTGAGGCATATTTTTTGAAAATCGTAAAGGACAAACATTAGTCTTAAAATATATTCTATCACACAAAATAGATAATGAAAGAAGTGAGGATTCCTAAAATTCCTTGTAGCCTCCTATTCATAGATGTGGCGCACTTCACATCCATGAATACGACTCTATGTGATGCGGTATGTTAGACACCTTAGGACATCTTAAACCTTGTGTTCTAATACTAATTTTGTCATAATCCGACCTAGGACCTAGTCGTAAGATGGTGATCAAAACCCCAAAGGGCTCCAACCAAACCTGTTGACATATTATGAAGCATACATAAGGTAAAGTGAATGCGGAATAGCATAAGAGAGTCTAAACCATGAATCTTAAAAGAAGAATGTAACTTGACAACATAGACTCGAAAGCATTTATCCAACTAATGCCTCTATTCATGAACATGGGAGGAGGCTAAGACATGTCCCTAGCTCACCCTCAAATTGAAATGTAATGAATTCTTTGAAAGTAATAACCACCTTAATAACTAGTCCTCGATAGATGAGGACTCTCCAAAAGTTTGCCAGAATGGAAGCTTACTAGCCATGTGTATAAGTATGATCCTCAGCCTCAATCCCTACATTGTGAGATAATGTAGGCAATAATATGTGTTCGTATATTTGAATGTACTAAGTAGGAGGTTATGACATGCAATATAAATCATAATATGCAATGGTCAAGAATGTACGTAATAAAGAATATCGATAAAGTCATGAGAACAACATGATGATCAAAGTATTTAAAGGACTTTGTTGAAAATCATAAAATAACATGAATAGCATATACATATATGGGATAGGAACCATAACCGATAATAAGACCATGTGAGCTATAACATGGAATTCTATTGTCTCCCTATACAAAGAATAAAAGGGGAATCTACCTGTGCCAAGGTAGACTCTACCTCATTAGGAGGGTCATGTACATACGCTATATGTGGATCCACTAGCTAAGCCATGAAGGCAACCTACGGTGGCATGTAGTTTATGGGACAAGTGGCTTCTACTAAGGCTTTTGGTAGGGCCCCCACCTCAAGTTCACTCAGTGCTAAGTCAAATCCCACAGAATACATACATAGCATATAAATCATAATAAATATATATCATAGTCATGATCATAAGTTTGAAATTCATAGAGTAGCTCATTTTATAACATAATTGCAATGTGAGGATTGACCTTTCATCATTACAAATCATACTTGCATAATTCTTTTCATAAGGTTCCTAGGTCACACATAGGGCCTTAAGTCACCTCTCTTTATAATAGCATGAAAATTATAATTTGATCATAATTGAAATCCGTAGTATGATTCATACTTGATTTTTGAAGAAAAACTTGAATATATAATCAATTTGATTGAAAACCATAAAATACGTTGAAATCATTGAACTTCATAATCATACTTTATGTAATTTATCATAGGAAATCACTTCATGCATGGGAATTCATAATTCAACTTGAAATCATGTATTTTATGTAGAAACATACTTATAGTGATCATTAGTAATGATTAAAAATGTAATTGAAACAGCCCAACACAATTCATCAAAATTGAAGTTTAAAAGTATTGAGATTTTTGAAGTAACCTTGGACTCCATGAGTTGAAGGGACTCATGAATCAATCCACACATACCTTGATTGAAATTTGACTTGAATTTGAGAAGGAAGGCTTGATCTTGAAGAAACCCTAACGAAAGCTTGATGAACTTTTGAGGAACCTTGGGAGAGAAGTCTAGAATTTGTTTTTGGGAAATAATGAGAGAATAAAATAATTTTAGGTGTATTTAGGACACAATACTTACTGAATCCAGTCATTAAAAGCATCCACACATGTTATTAGAATATAGGGAAAATGGCCAAACTACCCTTCATTAAAGCCTAAAATTTGAACCTACGAATAGACTTCTAGGAATCATAGGAAATGTGACGAGTTGTCATTATGGCTCATCCTGCAGGTGTTAGAAAAACCTGAAATTTGAGCCTTTGAAGTTACTCTTATGAGTTATGATTATGACTCATCGTTGGTGTTACAAGTCATCGAAGTGACTCATCTTTCAGGTCTGAAAACCTATAATTTTAGGGACTCTAAAGTTTCCATATGACTCATTTCTATGAGTCGTAATCTTCTCTATGACTCATCCTGTTGAGTCGTAGATGAAATCCTGAGGCTCAGTAGTTGTAGGGTATAAGTCCTGCACTATGACTCTTTTTTATGATTCGTAGACTCTTTCACAAGTCGTCATACGACTCGTAGACTCATATTTTCTCTTAGTCAATTTTTCCAATCCTAAACTCGTGTACCCAATTCATTTCTACAATCCGTCAAAGTCCCTACAAGTTGTAGATCAACTTATAGACTTGGAGTCAGTTGACATTTCTTTAGATTTCCTTCTTATTCCAACTTTTCAACTTTTGGGGTCTTACACAAGCCCTCTTGTTGCTGCCACTTGGGCCTCGCAATAGATATGCTTCATAGTTCAGGTATGATCACGACCTCAAGGAACAATCGGCCCGCTGAACCAAAGGCTCTATCTCGATCCTCTATCTGGCCAAGAAAGCCTCTAAAAACTCATCCTCAAATACTAAAGATAACCTAGCTGGCCTGGTCTATAAATATGAGCACCACCGTTGCCTGGTGCGCTGTGAAATCGACTCCTCTAGGTCCACAATACCCAAGGATTGTAACTGCTCTCGACAAGTCATAAAAACTTATGGGCATCCTCCCCAATCTCTCTAGAAAATATCGATGGTGACAACCTCTGAAATACCCCAAGCATCTCCTTCTCTAGTAGAGATATGGCCACATCCACTATAAGTGGTTGATTGACAACAGGGGCTGGTGGCTACTGAACCTGTGGAGCTGTTGCTGCCGGCTGACCCATGGTACTGACATGGCTGGGGCTAGAGCCTGCTCCTACATACTTCCTAGCACTATCAAGAGCTGAGTAATGGGCACTAGTAGTTCAAGATCCATAACTGGGTGGGTTGTGGCTGAGTTGGTCCCAACCCCACCAGCTGATGATGAACTATAGCTACTTGATTCCTCAAGGTCAGCCTCTACCCCAAGCTAGGGTTCTATCTGTGGGCCTATGTGCATCATCCCCGGTTGCGGTACCATGAGTGCAAGCCATCTTGTAAAAGAGTGGAACAAGTGAGATTTTATGATACTGATAAGACATATACTACAAGAAAGTGATACAAAAGAGGAAATATTCCTAATGACATCTGTAGCCTCCAGAAGATAAGTTACGATCATTTCCACAATAATCTGTAGGACTCTACTAGACATTAGCTCAGTACAAGTGAGACCGGTGAACCTCGGGCTCTGATACCAACATGTCGTGATCTAATTTCTTGAGTCATGATCAACTGGTGGGGTCGGGACCAACACAGCATCTACTATAACCCATTAGTGGGTAAGCGAACCCCTATTCTGGAACTACAAGTAATGAAATTAAGGATAGAAACTAAATCCAAATTAAATAATAATAGGAATTACTAGAGAATGAGCGGAAGCAAACCAAAATACACACACATCACAAGTACAGAGCTTCTACCAAATAGATACAAGTCCCAAAAGTGGACCAAAGAAACAAAGATTTGTCTCAAAAAAGCAAAACACTAGTCGACTATATATATACGAGACTAGTTGATCCAAAATGTGATGTGCTCACCCTCGCCTATGATGTAGACTACGACAGGCTCAAATTAGCATTGGTAACTAGTTCTCAGACCTGTATCAAAACAATATATACAGAGTGCAGTATGAGTAATAAAACAACATGTACCTAATAGGTAGCATAGGCCAACTAAGCTTAAAAAGTAAAGACAATACAAAAAGATAGATTCTAGGAACAACAGAAATCAAATGGAAAGTAAAGGAGATGCACATGAGTGTAAAGAACTAGAAGAAACTAAGTACGACTAACTAAACATAACTGGGCCCCATAAGTCCAGAAGGAACACTCGTGCGCAAGTTTAAATAAATACCCGAGCAGACCCTCATAAGTCTGACGAATACACAGAATAGCTAACATTACTAGGAATACAAAATGGTGAGCTAGAGCCCAAAGAGCATAGCCCAGACTACTATCCGCAAATAGTCTCCAAGTAACCAATTAATGTTGACCAATAAAGAAGCATAGAGCTCAGACCTCTAACTGCAGATGAATCTCAAAGTAGTTAATAGTATTCTCTAAGTAACCAATAGTAACAACCTAGCTAAGAATTACATTGCTCGGACCTCAAACCATGGATAAGTCTCAAGGGGGTAATAATCCATAACCAAAGTGAATCAATTCTGTAGAGGATAAAAGAGCAGCATGACTGACCTTAAATCTGTGATGATAATGGTTGTCAAATGATATCATGTCAAATTTTCATCATGAAACCAGAATGGAACGACGTCTACTCTTAGATAATTAACCTAACACTCCAATATCAAACCGTACCTAATCCTGAATTGCGAAGCAAAGCCCAAAATCTCAAATTATCAACGTATGGGTTGTAAGAAAAGGGAGAAAGGGTAGAAGGTCATCGAAGCTGAGGCAACACCTAATCTAAGGCTCAGACTACCAGACCAAAGTTTTCTATTCCATTCTATCAAGAGCTAAGCCATCTGAATCAATATCGGAGTAAGAACAAGGCCTAAAGTAAGTCTATGGCAAGCACTAGTCTAAGCCTAAACTAAGGAAAAACATGCTCAAATGATCAACAAATATCAAGAAGAAAGTACACAAGGTATGGATGATCAAGATAAATAAGGCAACATGCTCACAAGTTCCTGAAATTACCCGAAAGTAACCTAAAACTGGATTTCTACTACTAGACATAATCAAGAACCTAACCAACCCAAATTCCAACAAATCAACATGTTTTTACATAATCAAGCTCAATCTAAGAAGAGGGAAGTGATAGCCTACCTTTAGGCCTATTGCACACTCTCCAAATTAAGTTGTTGGAGCTTTTCACTTTCATACGGCCTCGAAATACTATCATACTATGAAAAATAGAATCACTACATTATTATGATCATTTAGACACTAAAATCACCAAAAATAGAGATAAACCAATTTCAAAATCTAAAGCAGGAATGTAGGACTTATGTTGGAAATTCTGTAATTAACTCCATAAAAAGGTCCAAATTAGCTCCCAAAATGGAACACGATCCGAGGATTAGAGCAGCCCACAATCAAACATACAATTAAATTCTCTATTAAAGTTAAGAAAGGGACTAAGGCCATAACTAAAATGCATAAATTACCTCAAACAAAAGTCTCCCAACAACTCCCAAACACTCCAATGCATTCCCACTACAATATAGCCTTTGAAACACCCAATTGGATTTAAAATGAGAGAGAAATTGTGCTATTTGAAGTTATGAACTTTGAGATGAAATATGGTTCTAAAAGGACCCTTAGGAGTCGTAAAAGCGACCCATAAAGTCTCTAAAGCAATGAGCCCCAAGGGGCAGGCCTTGCTTTATGAGACTCTGGACGCTAAAGCGAGGGTCACTTAGCGAAGGCTAGGCAGCTACAACAAAACCCACCTAGCTAGCCCACCTCGCCTAAGCGATGCTCTGGAAACTTAAGCGAGGGTTTCTAAAGCTGAGCTAGGGCTGAAAAAGAGGAGGTTCATCACCAAGTACATCAATTGAGTTTTAACCTTGTTTATGTATCAGATGGGGTGCTTGGAATTCATTCGAAACCCTGTGCACATAAACAAACTATGCTACCCAACCAAATTCAACGTTCTAGTCCCAACAACACAGTCAAAATTTTCATCTAGGGTTATCTTGAAAAAAGTAGATCCCACACCTAAGTGTCACTTTTAGCCAATTTCATAAGGGACGTTGGTAATAAAGCAAAATCCTCAAGAAGTGT
The DNA here is from genome assembly GCF_947179165.1 of Solanum dulcamara. NCBI lineage: Eukaryota > Viridiplantae > Streptophyta > Magnoliopsida > Solanales > Solanaceae > Solanum > Solanum dulcamara. The sequence goes on along the minus strand of NC_077237.1, from coordinate 50,335,155 downwards.
ACGAAAGGTCATTCTAGACCAAACTTGATATTATAGAGCTAACCATACTGATGAAATTTTTATACGAGTGCATTTTCTAAGAAATTTGACCAGCGTCAAACTTAGGCCAAAACTCACAGGCTAAAACATCTAATGGTCCAAACTCGAATTGAAAGCCTTGGGACTTAAGTCGACCATGGAACTAGCCTAAAATGACCATTATGGAGCTGATAGAACCATTACAATCCCATTCTGAGGTTGTTTACTTGATATTTTGACCAAACTCAACTATTTAACTTTTAAAAGCTCTAAAATAAGAAAACAGGCATATATCCCAAATGAACAACTAGACAATTGAACAGTCAGTGCCAGTAAGTCATAAATGACTTGGGGTCACTATAGAAATGCTCTAAATAATAAAATGAAGACATTTACACAAAAATAACCTAGAGGGTCATTACAAAGTCTCCTTGCATACCTTAAGAAAACTAACATGAAGTACTAATAACGGTAGAATAAGCCATGGGAACAGAGAGGGGCTTACTAAAAATAGAGAATATAGAACTTAGAGTAGTGCCTAATTGCATGTCTACATACCCGAGTTTGCTTCAATAAAAGATGCAATATTCCTGGAAAAAGGTCATAAGTATATTATAATATCGTATGTAAAATAACAGAATAAAACATGAGATACATATCAAAGAGAAACAAGAACAGCTAACAAAATCATAAGCATTATAAGACCCCCAAAGTTGGAAAGTTGGAGCCAAGGCAAAATTTTCAATTTTTAGGAATGAACTCATGTTTACGAGTCACTTTACGACTTATAGAGCTTTATAAGACTCGTAGAAACTACTCATAGAAGTAAGATTTTGCACTTGTTCAAGATCAAGCCTCAGGAGAGGTTCTATGACTCAACAGGATGAGTTGTCGTCTTGTTGATGAGTCGTAAGAACGACTCATTCCAAAAGTTCATAGACCCCAAATGTTGTAGGTTTTTGGACTTGTAGGATGAGTCCAATCAACGACTCATAACTAAGATAAATGACTCATCAACACGACTTCAGAGATGGGAAAATTTTAAATTTGCAACCATATAAGATGAGTTGGGTCTACGACCCGTAGACGTTATTATGAGTTATAATGACGACTCGTAGGAAAATTTTAGAGTCTTGATTTTTAGGTGTTTCTCAAAAACCTACATGATAACTCAAGTCTATGAGTCATAGATTTGAGGACGATTCATAGGAATGGAGTCGTAGGGTCAAATTCAAGTTTTAATAACGGGTAGTTATGTCATTTCCTGACTCAATAAACCTAGACACAATTGTGGCCAAGTTCAAGCCTATTCTACCCAACCCTTTGAAATTTCCCTCATTCTAAATCATTCTTCTAAATTCTCCTAAGGTAAGAACTCAATTCTCTCAAGGTTTCTCTCCAATCTCCAAGCTAGAGTTTTAGACTTCACCAAGGTTTCTTCTCAATTCTAAGTGATTTCAATCAAGGTATGTGGGTATTGATCCATGAATTTATTTCACCCATGGAGTGCAAAAATTTCTCCAAGTTTTTCCTTAATTTTCAATGGTCTATGAACCCTAATTTTGATGAATTGCATTGGACTATTTCAATTTCATTTTGAATTGTTATCAATGCTTATTTTAAGTATGTATCTACATGAATTACATGATTTAAAGTTGAATTATGAATGCCCATACATAAAGCTATTTCCAAGTTATGATTATGAAGTTAAAGATGATTTTTATTAGTTGATTATGAGTTCAATGATTTTTAAGGAAAGTTTTCATGATTTAAAGTTGACACTATGATTTAATGATGAGGTTATAGCACAGTTGAGTTGAGTTGAGTATCATGATGGATTATACTTTGGCAAGGTAGTCTCCCTCTTCTTGATGAGGGTTACATCAGATTCCCTATTATAGCTCGCATGATCTTAAAATATCGGTTAAAGGTCTTATCCCACATAAGTTGAAGGTTAAGTTATGAGTTTTACAATGAAGTTTTATAATATGTATTGACCATGAGTTTTTATATGTTTTCAAATGCTTTTAAATCCTTATTCATGTTCATTATGTTTGTTATGCATCTTATGGTATATTGTTCACGTTCCCATTACTTGTTTATTCATAACTCATATACTTAGAATCTTCTATGTACTAACACATATTTTGCCTACATTATCTCATAACATAGGGTTAGATGTGTGGGCATACTAGGAGCGATGGGATTAGAAATAAGGCTATTTGGGACAAGCCAGGAGTGGCCTCGGTATAAGATAAGATGTGGGAAGTGCGACTGAGATGGTTTGGGCATGTGAAGAGGAGAGACACAGATGCCCTAGTGTAGAGGTGTGAGATGTTTTCCATGAATGGTTTTAGAAGAGGTAGGGGTAGGCCGAAGAAATATTGGGGAGAGGTGATTAGACAAGACATGGCGCAGTTATAGTTTATCGAGAACATGACCTTAGATAGGAGGGTGTGGAGGATCCATATTAGGGTAGAAGGCTAGTACAAAGTCTTGTTATTTCTCCTTATTAGTAGGCGCATTAGCGCACTATAATTTATTTTCCTCTATTTTTTGTTAGTATGTACTACTCTCTATACTTTGATTACTCTATTTTATCTGTGTCGCTTTCGTTATTTAATTTCATATAATGCTTTGAACTTCTTGAACTTCTTAGCAGTATCTAACCTCTTTTAATGCTTGTATTGAGCTGAGGGTCTCTTGGAAACAGTCGTCCTACCTTGGTAGGAGTAAGATCTGCATATACTTTACCCTCCTCAGACCCCATGTTGTGGGATTTCACTAGGTTGTTGTTGTTGTTGTTGTTGTCTCATAATGTAGGGTAGACATCGATCATCCAATTCATGGACAGAGTACTTTAGATATCAAGAAGTTGGTGAGTCCTCATTCCATCGAGCATATAACTTTCTTTCACATTGTTTCATTGACTTTATTCATATGATTTGGGTGAGTTAGGATATTTTCCTAAGACCACATCAAATATTCAACTAGAGGCATGATTAGACTCTATGTGATATAGTTCGGTTGGACATCAATTGAGTTTTCTATCCCTTAGACCCATTCCATTGAGTTGTTACTTCCACTTGATTGCTATGTCCTTTACCTTTTGTATGCGATGTATACTAAAATGTCTTGATTGGGATCCCTCGTAATACTAATTGTCGTGTCATGGCTTAGACCTAGTGCGGATCATGACAAGCATGACATAGACCTCAAAAGTCGGAAAGCTGGAACCAAGAAGAAATTCTCAATTTTTAGGACTGACCTCATGTTTACGAGTCACTCTATGACTTGTATAGCTTTATACGACTCATAGAGCTTTATACGACTCATAGAAATGAGTCGTAGAAGTGAACTTTTGCACTTGTTCAGGATCAAGCCTCAAGAGAGGTTTTACGACTCAACAAGTTAAGTCGTAGTCCTGTTGACAAGTCGTAAGAACGACTCATTCCAAAAGTTTAGAGAACCTAAAGGTTGTGGGTTTTTGGACCTGTAGGATGAGTCCAACCAATGACGGTCATAGAAACAACTCGTCAACATGACTTCAGAGAAGGGAAAGTTTTAGATTTTCAACATTGCAAGATGAGTTGGGTATATGACCCATTATTACGAGTTGTAATGACTACTCGTAGGAAAGGTTTAGAGGCTTGATTTTCAGGTGTTTCTCAGAAAGATTCACGACGACTTAAGTCTACAAGTCGTAGACTTGATAACAATTCATAGGAGTAGAGTCATAGGGTCAGATTTAAGTTTTATGAGGGGTAATTATATCATTTCCCAAGTTTTATTCAATGAACCTAGACACAATTATGGACAATTTCAAGCCTATATCTACCCAATCCTTTGAAATTTCCCTTATTGTAAATCATTTTTTCTAAATTCTCGTAAGGCAAGAACTCAATTCTCTCAAGGTTTCTATCCAATCTCCAAGCTAGAGTTTCATATTTCACCAAGGTTTCTTCTTAATTCTAAGTGATTTTAATCAAGCTCTGTGGGGATTGATCCATTGGTTCCTTTCACCCATGGAGTTCAAAAATTTATCTAAGTTTTTCCTTATTTTCAATGGTCTATGAACCCTAGTTTTGATGAATTGCATTGGGCTATTTCAATTTCATTTTGAATTGTTACCAATGCTTATTCCAAGCATGTATCTACATAAATTGCATAATTTTAAGTTGAATTATGAATGCCCATGCATAAATCTATTTCCAAGTTATGATTATGAAGTTAAAGATGATTTTCATGAGTTGATTATGAATTCAATGATTTTCAAGTAAAGTTTTCACAATTTAAAGTTAAGATTATGATGTAATGATGAATTTATGATGATGATCAATTATGATAAAAGAAAGCTATTATGGTGTGATAAGTACAATTCTCACATAATCATATTTAAGATGGTGATATGGACAATTCTCACCGAAGTTATGGATTCCTATGAATCACTAAAATTAATGAGTTACTATTAATATGTTTTATAAAAATGGTTGATAGATAGTTACTATCTTTCCCTATTATGTTATGATCATATTTTTATGAGTTTCCGTTGGGATATTGACTAAGAACCGAGAGGACTTCTAGGTGGAGTTCAGTCCGATGAAGCAGTTAGTTACCCAAGGGAATCCTAGTAGCAACCTAAAGTCCCAAACTGCAATGCCCACATAGGATTGACTTAATGGCCTAGCTAATGGATCCACATATAACACAGTTGAGTCGAGTTGAGTACCATGACAGAGTATACCTCGGCAAAGTAGTCTCCCCCTTCTCTATTAGGGTTACATTGAATTCCATGTTATATCTCGCATGACCTTAAGATGTCAGTTAAAGGTCTTATCCCACACAATTTAAAGGTTAAGTTATGAGTTTTACGATGAAGTTTTATGATATGCATTGACCATGGGTTTTTATATATTTTCAAATGCTTTTAAAGCCTTATTCATGTTCATTATTTTTATACCTCATACTTTTGTACCTTGGGACGTGTTCTTAAGCTTCTTTAAAGTTGTCATGTGATCCCTACTGGCTACAATTTGACTAAACAATTCTAAGGAAGGGAGGATAAGGCCATCCCAAATGATTGGAAATAGATTTGGAAGGATGTGAAAGGAGTTGTAGGCTAAGAAAAAAGTCGTGGAACCCGACTTACTCGCGTAAGCTACCAACTTGGATGGCTTACAAAATTAAGCTACTTGAGTATATGTCGAGCTTAAGAAGAAATTTAAAAAGATTCTTAAAGTAAGACAAACAAACCTACAAAAAGGAGGAAAAACCAGATTCCGAACTTACAAAAAGAAGCAAGTAAGTGATAAGTAGGTGATTCAAGTACTTGGACTAAGTAGGTGAAATACCTACTTGAGTGTACCCCACTATGCCATGTGGTATCCCCTGAGTGGGCGCATGGAATGAGGTGGATGAATGGGAGTTGGACATGTGTCACAGTTGGGGTAGGACACGTGTAGGGGATGGACACGTGTCCCCCTTAGGGTTTGACACGTCTCACTTTTAAAAAAGATATATATATGCCTAAGTAATGAATAGGAACTTCATTTGTTCATCTTTTCTTAACATTAAGCTTAGAGAAAACTAGAGAGAACAAGAAGAGCTCTAAGCCATGGCAAGTTCGGCCATAGCTGCCACAAGGTGGGGATTCGAGTCTTGCTCCATAAATTAATTTTCTAAGGTAATATCGACCCATTGGAAGGTGATTAGCTGCGTGGGATGCATCGTTGGGGAAGCAAAGGGGTCCAACGACCAGCCATCAACTTTCAGCCCTTATTCTTGTTCTAGACTTGGAAAAAAATTAGAAAGAAAGGAGAAAGAGAGACACGACCTTAGCAGCAAGGTAAGCCCTCCAATCTCGCTCCATAATTAAATATTTAAGGTATTATTCAATCAAGTGAAGGTTTTTAACGACGTAGATAAATTGTTGGGCAGCAAGGAGGTTCAATGTAAATCTACAACTTTCGGCAAGTTTCGGAAGCTTAGGTATGACTTGATTCCCTTCTCCCATGTCTAGGAAAGTGTTTAAACATGTTATGGGTGTATAAATATGAGTTTTAAACATAAAAATAGGTATGTTACAGCTGAAGGATGTTGCAGGTCGTGTAAGGATTGTTTTGACGCTATTCTAACGAGTTAAAGTTTGGCTAGTGTTGTCGTTAGTATGATGTTGTGTTTGGAGGTGATTTATCTATGTTGCAGGGATGGAACACGATTAAAAATGTCTGTATACGCTGCTGGTTTTAGCCACTTAATACCCCATGTTCGTGCGGTGTAGCATTATCTTGATGCATGTCTATGTTGCCTAAGGCTCCACTTAATATGATCCCTAATAACCTTTAGAGGGTACTCAAGATAGTTACTACCCTGATCTTTAAGTGACGATTCACTTGACTATTTCATTAAGTCTTAGATGATGATTTTACCTGCATATGATTACCCACTACTCTGCTCGTGCATGCTGTTAATACATTATTCACCGCATCCCATAAAGGGCCGGGCACGACCACATCCCATGACGGGCTGGGAAAGCATGATACATGATGAAGTGATTATTCACCACATCCTATAAAGGGCTGGGCATGACCGCATCCCATGAAAGGCCAGGCAGGCATGATATATGATGAAGTGATTATTCACCACGTCCCATAAAGGGTTGGGTACGACCGCGTCCCACAAAAGGCCAGACAGGCATGATATATGTATAGATCATATGAAGACATGATAATTCACCGAGTCCCTTACTAAAGGGATGGATACAGTATATAAACATGCATATGAAACAATAGTGATACATTTGTAGCATCGAGCCCCACGATGGGCCAGGTACGGTATATGATGATGATACACATGATTCCATATTATAAGATGCAGGTACTGTGGTTTATTAACTGTTATACATGTCTCCTACATCCCTACTTCAACTGTAATCTCAGTTATGCTATGTTATGCTTTATATACTCAGTACATATATCGTACTGACCCCCCTTTCTTCGGGAGGCTGCGCTTCATGCCCGCAGGTATAGATATTCATTTTAGAGATCCGCTAGCTTAGAATTTTTACTCAGCTATTTCGGAAGTGCTCCACTATTTTGGAGCCTAGATTTTAGTGCTGATCTTCTAATGTATATATTCATTTATTCAGGGGTACGGCAGGGGCCCTGTACCACCATATATTACTGTTAATATCTTATATGTTTGTAGACATGTATGTGGGTGTACATATAATTTCTATTTAGTTATGTTCACATGATGTATGGTAAATGTTATGATGTTATGACAGCCTTGTCGGCTTGCACGCCATTTCATGATAAGATACAAATAAAAGCAGTTACATATACATGGAAATACTATGACCCATTGGATTTTTTATGTATAGTTCATATATCGATTGTTACATCCGATAGTTATGTATACGGGGGTCCAGGTCGGACCCCAGTCACGGCCTACGGGGTTGGGTCATGACAGAAGTGGTATCAGAGCATTTCATCCTTGGAGTGTCTACAGACCATATCTGGTAGAGTCTTATTTATCAGTGTGTTGTGCACCATATCTATAAATAGGAGGCTACAGGACATTTAGGATGTTACCTTTCGTTCATATCTGAGATTGTGCCATAGATCTGAGTCATAGAAAAACTTCCTTATACTAACCCTTGATTTTAGCAGAAGGACGACCTCAACAGAAGGGAGTAATTGACGATATTGGTGGTTACAAAGCAAGCAGGTAAGCAAAGGTATGAGAGGTATATGTTGAGTAAGGTATGGAAGTATGATTGAAGTGTAAAGTCGAAAATTAAAGGGAAAAATAGATGGGGAAATGTAACAGACGCAGGTTGAAGTTAGAAATATGAGGTAAGTCCATTATTTTCATACTGTTATTGATAAAAAAAGCCCTGTAAGGCTATAATATGAGAAGATAGTGAAAGCCCTGTGTGACTGTGATATGATATAGTACATATATATATGTTGGCCCTGTGAGGCATTGTTGGTATTTCCTGCGTGTAGGTTTTGAGATAATAAGGAATACAGAGGAAACTCTGCCTAAATTTTCCCAAAATACAAAAAGAAAAAGAGATAGAAGTTCATGACGTGCCTTGGAAGGTGATACCGATAAAGTGAACTTGTTATGTTGAACTAAAGCTAAAAGGAGTACCCTCCATGTTATCGGTGAGGGATATTATTATTACTTGGGAAATTTTATCACGGAAAAAGCCTATCTGAACAGCAAAGTTTAGACCGAGGTATTTCCAGCCGTGCCTTTTCTTTAGAAAAAGCTCATGTTGAAGGGAAAAATCATTTTGTTGAAAAGTACAAAGCCCTCAACCATTAATTGCAAACTAAATAATTCGTTCACGACTCAAGAATAAACCCAAAAGAAAATCACATGGGTCAAGCACTAAAAAGTATTGTGGTGCTTATCGAACTCTAGTTCCCTTCTAATGGTGGGTGGAGAGTGCAATTAACCCAAAGAAGGAATCATGGTAAAGGTTAAGAAGTGTTATACCATGGAATCAAATATGCACAGGATATCATATAGATATAACAAGGACCGTTATGAAAAGAAGTAAAGTTTAGTAAGGAAGTAACTAAAAGATGTGGGTGTGAGTAAGATTAGGAACCAGCATTGGGTACACAATAGAGGTAAAAACATCATGAAGAGGTATTGTATATGTGTAACTCCACCTTGGAAGATAGGGGGATCCCTCAAGGATAGGAAATAGAGATTTGCAAAACAACTGAAGCATTGTGAAATTATTAACGGAACAAGTGGTATCCATTGGGATAACAAAATAGAAGTGTAATGACAAAATGTGAAACACGTGTCATCAGAATATAAGTATTCCTGAATGGAGAACCTAACATGATTATAAGCAACACTAATGAAGTACTGACTGGATGAATGAATTGTGGCTTTGAATAAACTGCACATTACTTGTATGACTTGAGTATCAATAATTAAACTAGGTTTCGTACTACATATCGAGAATTCTAAGCACCCCGTGATTTCATTAAGGATGGTCTCATATATGGGTAACCTAAAGTATAGATGATATAAAGGAAGATATGGATAGGGTGCCATATACCAAAGGTGTGGAAAAATAATCATATACATTTAAGAAGGTGGAAATAAACAGAGAATGGTATGAGTACACCCTAAATGGGGGAAGTGAATACGAGAAATATAAGCGTGAGATACAATCAACCGATACTACGAGGTATTAATGCGAACACTTAAATTTTAAGCTAGATCCCAAGCTAGCACAAGTTAGCAAGATCTAAAGGCCAGCAATAAATGGATAGAGCCCATGATATCTAGGAGAGTTTATTGGTAAAGACCTTGAATGGTACGGCATCAAAGGATGGTGCATATAAAAGGGATGAATACGATAAGAGAGTAAGAGTGAGTAATGTAAAGATGGTGTATAGGATAGCAGGACTATACCTGACTAAAGGTTAAAGTGTTGGCAACCAAGTTATTGGCTACTAATGTATAGCATACAAGCAGCAAAAGAAAAGGGATAAGAAATCTCTCATATGGTAGAATATGAGAAGACTTAAGAGTAAGTAAAGGAAGAGAAACGAGTGTGACAACATAGACCGCGAATGCATGTCAGTACAATGGAAATAGGTAAAGAAGAATAAGACAAGAGAAGGAAAGATTATGATTCGAGTGGAACGCACAATGTACAAACTGTATCAGAGTAATAATGTAACCTACAAAGAAGGGTATGCTAAGAGTAAGACCAAGTGATTACCCGATGAAAAAAGGTAGGTGATTGCGTTACTTGAATATATGAAGAAAAAGTATAAGAAGGGTTGAGGCAAAACCATTAAGATGTCATCAATATTAAGGACAAAAGCCATAATTAAGCCCTGACATCAACTCAAGAAGGTAAAAGATGATACAAGTTTACATAAAGATGAGTGTAGCGATGCTAAGGCATCTTCTAGGCTGATTATATGCAAATAATTGACATCGACATCTATAGATCAAGTTGATGATTGGGTGTTCATACAAGTGTCACCCAGGAAGGGGGTAATAATATTCGGTAAGAAAGGGAAACCTTGCCTGAGATATGTTAGTTCTTATCAAATAATCCATAGAATAGGCAAAAGTTTCCTATGAGTTGGCCCTACTATATGGTTTGAAGACAATATATCCAGTTTCTCACATATTAATATTCCACAGCTGTATAAATGAACCCTTCCAAAATATTCTCCGTGGATGAAGTCCGCATAATAAAAGAGTTATCCTATGAGAAGCAACCTATCGCCATCTTGGATCGACAAATTAGGAGGTTGCGAACTAAGGGCGTGGCTTCCGTTAGAGTATTGCGATGAAACAAAAACTAGAGAGGGGATGACCTGAGAAGTCAAAAAAAAGATAGAAAGGAGATGTCCTTACTTGTTCCACAAATCCAAAGGTAATCTACACTCCTAAATTTATTAGACAATGACTATTACAGAGAACTCCCGCAACCCTTGTGAAATCCTATAGGATTGGTTAACATTCGAGGACGAATGTTCTAAAAGGGGGAAGGATGTTATACCTCATACTTTTGTACCTTGGGACGTGTTCTTAAGCTTCTTGAAAGTTTTCATGTGATCCCTACTGGCTATAATGTGACTAAACAATCCTAAGGAAGGGAGGATAAGGCCATCCCAAATGATTGGAAATAGATTTGGAAGAATGTGAAAGGAGTTGGAGGCTAAGTAAAAAGTCGGGGAACCCAACTTACTCGCGTAAGCTACCAACTTGGATGTCTTACAAAATTAAGCTACTTGAGTATACATTGAGCTTAAGTAGCAAAGATTATATAGATTCTTAAAGTAAGATGAGACTATGAACCTACGAAAAGGAGGAAAAACTAGATTTCGAACTTACAAAAAGAAGCAAGTAGGTGAAAAGTAGGTGATGCACCTACTTGGAGTAAGTAGGTGAAACACCTACTTGGGTGGACCCTATCATGACACGTGATATCCCCTGAGTGGGCGCATGGAATGAGGTGGATGAATGGGAGTTGGACATGTATCACACTTGGGGTAGGACACGTGTCCCCCTTAGGGGTTGACACGTTTCACTTTCAAAAAATATGTATATATGCCTAAGTAATGACTAGGAACTTCATTTATTCATCTTTTATTAACATTAATCTTAGAGAAAACTAGAGAGAACAAGGAGAGCTCTAAGCCATAGAAGTTCGGCCATGGCTGCCACAAGGTGGGGCTTTGAGTATTACTCCATAAATTAATTTTCTAAGGTAATATCGACCCATTTAAAGGTGATTATCTGTGTGGGATGCATCATTGGGGAAGAAAAGGGGTCCAACGACCAGCTATCAACTTTCAGCCCTTATTCTTGTTCTAGACTTGGAAACAAATTAGAAAGAAAAGAGAAAGAGAGCAACAACCTTAGCAGCAAGGTAAGCCCTCCAATCTCACTATATAATTAACTATTTAAGTTACTATTCAATCACGTCAAGGTGTTTAATGAAGTAGATAAATTGTTGGGCAGCAAGGAAGTTCAATGTAAATCTACAACTTAAGGCAAGTTTCAGAAGCTTATTGGTTAAGGTATGTCTTAATTCCCTTCTCCCATGTATAGGTAAGTGTTTAAGAATTTTATGGGTGTATAAATATGAGTTGGAAACTTAAAAATAGGTACGTTACGGCTGAAGGATGTTGCAGGTCGTGTAAGGACTGTTTTGACACTATTCTAATGAGTTAAAGTTTGGCTAGTGTTGTCGTTAGCATGGTGTTGTGTTTGGAGGTGATTTATCTATGTTGAAGGGATGGAACACAATTTAAAATAGCTGTATACTCAGCTGGTTGCATCCACCTAATACCCCATATTCGTGCGGTTAAGATTTTGCGAAATAAAGATTAAGAACCCTATTTTGGTGTTGTGGTTTTGGGCGAGTCGTTGGAAACTTGTATTGTGTAATATTGTAGTGATTTTATTGTACATAGATGATGGTTGTTGTTGTTAATATGTCTTCTAAGGTTAGAGTTTAAATCGGAAATTTGGATAGGGCAGGTTATAAAGCAGACGCTTCCCGATTTCCGTTAACTTCGGAACTAATCAATAGACTAGTCAAGAAAGACGAGCAAGGAAATGGTTCCTATAAATACGTGAATATTAATGTAGGAACTTTAAAGTTGAAGGTCATTAATATTAGTATTACTTTCATGATGAATAGGTTAAGGAGGTAACAAGGCGAGCTGGATTACAGTTAATCCATAAGAGGTATATAAAGCCTATCCCTTCTTTCCTTTTAGCATGTCTTAGCTATAAGTGAAATGTAATATGCGCTTGTGGGTAATTCCACTCATAAACCTTTGAGTATAACTCGTGACTCGTATTCACTTCTAAATGTTAAGGCTCTTAAGTTAATTGAGCTATCACCCTTGAGCCTTCTATATATGAGATAGTAATTGGATGTGTAGGCTCCTATTCTTAAGGACTCTGCAATGGAAAATGTCTATGATTCCATAAGAGGTGTAGCATTATATTGATGCACATCTATGATGCCTGAGGCTCCACTTAATATGATCCCTAATGACCTTTAGAGGGTACTTAAGATAGTTACTACCCTGATCAACAAATGACGATTCGCTTGACTATTTCATTGAGTCTTAAATGATGATTTTACTTGCATATGGTTACCCACTACTTTGCTCATGCATGCTGTTAATACATTATTCACCGTGTCCCATAAACGGACGAGCACGACCGTATCCCATGAAGGGTCGGGAAGGCATGATACAAGATGAAGTAATTATTCATCGCGTCCCATAAAGGGCCGGGCATGACCGCGTCCCATGAAGGGCCGAGCAGACATGATATATGATAAAATGATTATTCTCTACATCCCATGAAAGGTCGGGCATGACCGCATCACATGAAGGCCCGGGTAGACATGATATATGATAAAATAATTATTCACTGCGTCCTATGAAGGGTTGGGCATGACTGTGTCCCATGAAGGGCCGGGCAGATATGATATATGATGAGATGATTATTTACCATGTCCCATAACGGGCCGAGCACGATCGTGTCCCACGAAGGGCTGGGAAGGCATGATATATGTATATGATGATATGAAGATATGATAATTCACCGAGTCTCTTACTAAAGGGTCGGATACAGTATATAGACATACATATGAAACTATAGTGATACATTTGTAGCATAGAGCCCCACAATGGGTTGGGCATGGCATATGATGATGATACATATGATTCCATAATATAAGATGCAGGTACTATGGTTTATTAACTGTTATACTTGTCTCCTGCATCCCTACTTCAGTTGTAATCTCAGTTATGCTATTTTATACTTTATATACTCAGTACACATATTGTACTGACTCCCCTTTCATTGGGGGATTGCATTTCATGCCCGTAGGTACAGATATTCATTTTAGAGATCCGTCAGCTTAGAATTTCCACTCAGCTATTTTGGAAGTGCTCCACTGTTCTGGAGCCTAGCTTTTGGTGCTGATCTTCTAATTTATATATTCGTTTATTCAGGGATATGGTGGGGGGCCTGTACCGCCATATATTACTATTAATATATTAGAGGTCTGTAGATATGTGTGGGTTGTATGTGTAAGTTTTGTTCAGTTATGTCCACATGATGTATGGTAAATGTTAAGATGCTATGGCAGCCTTGCCGGCTTGTATGCTCTTTCATGATAAGATACAAATGAAAGAGGCTACTTCTACATGAAAATGATATGACCCACTGGGGTTCTTATGTATAGTTCGTATATCAATTATTACATCTGATAGTTATGTATATGGGGTCCAGGTAGGACCCCAGTCACGACCTATGGGGTTGGGTCATGACAATTATATTGGTCATGCATCTTCTGGCATATTGTTCATGTTCCTATTAATTATTCATTCATAACTCACATACTTAGTACCTTCTATGTACTAACGCATAATTTGCCTACATTATCTCATAATGTAGGAGCTGACGTCGATCATTCGATTATGGCTAGAGTGCTTTAGATATTAAGAAGCTGGTGAGTCCTCATTCCATCGAAGACATGACTTTTTTTCCCATTATTTCATTGACTTTCATATTATTTGGGTGAGCTACGAGCTTGTTTTAATCCCCCATCAAAGATTAGACTAGAATCATGTTTAGACTCTACATAATGTAGTCCGGTCGGACATCAATTGAGTTTTCTATCCCTTAGACCCATTCTCTTGAGTTGTTACTTTCGCTTAATTTGTATATCCTTTACCTTATGTATGTGATGTATACTAAGATGGTTTAGTTGGGATCCCTCATAATCCTGATCATTATATCATGGCCTCTCCCTAGTTCGGGTCGTGACAAGTATAACATAGAAGAACATGACTAATTGAAATATAGCTAAAGTCAAAAGATTTAAAAATCATGAGACTAGACTTGACTAAAAATGTCCTTTCATAAATCATTAGTTTATGCTGAGGAGTTTCTCAAATAACCGACATAACACTATTTGAGCTCATGATATCCAATCGTCGATTAGGAAGTAATCCTATATTGTTATAAATAAAAAAACTCAAGAGTTTGTTAATTTGAGTCCTCCTGTATGTATAGATTCTAACCCAAATGAGAATTCCTAGGATTTAATTGATCATTTATACAAAATAATTCAAGTTATACATGTTCTAGTGGCAAACATTATAGAGTTAGCATCTTTTAGGCTATGAGATATGGTCATTCTGTGGTACAATTCTTGAAAATTGTCCACATGATCGAATACATCTCCAGCTAAGTGGGAGGGCTTCTTAGAGGATTTCTTAGAAAATTTTCTTCCGCAAGAGATTTAGGACACTAGATTTTATTAGTTTTTAGCCTTCAGTGCAACATGAGTTTTTGAGAGTACAATCTGAGGTTTGACTCTTAAACAGGTATATTTTTTATCTTTACTCATGATGTTTACACATTGATAGATCATGGCTCTATTATATATTATTCCATTCATTGTAGTAAGTTAGAAGAAGAATTGGAGTTATTATATAGGCCATTTGATGTGTTTATGCCAGTTGGCGAGTCAATTCTGGCTAAGTGAGATTATAAAAATTATACTATGATGATTTATATATGTTACACTCTGACTAATTTGACCGGGCTAGAGATGATTGATTTTGATATCATGAGTATTGATTGATTGGTTGTATGTTTAATGAATATGGAGTATCAAACTAACATAGCCAGATTAATATTTAGATGAGCCAACCTTGGATTTGAAGGGTAGTTCTGTGATACCCAAGCATGTATTTATTTCCTACTTTAAGGTTTAAAGGATGAATTATAAGGACTATATTTACTATCTTATTTGATATAGAAGTATAAACAAAGAACCGTTTGACTATTTAATCAATTTTTCTAGTTAGTGAGTTTTCAAATAGATTTTTCGAAGAGATTATAGGATGAATCTTGCTGAGTTGAGAAAATTAAAGGGATAATTATAAGATTCATTAGAGAAAGGATTCATTAAGCCTAGTGCTTTTGCACGGGGCACACCAGTGCTATTTGTTCACAAGAAGGACAACTCATTGAGAATGAGTACTGATTATCAATAACTGATTAAGGTTGCAATCAAGCATAAGTATCCACTTTAAGAATTAAAAATCCATTTGAACATCCATAGGAAGCTAATATTTTTGAAGGATTGATTTGTGATCAAGATATCACCAATTACGATTTGAAGGGACAAACATCCAAATGATAACTTTCATAATAAGATATGACTACTTTAGGTTCTAGTGATTCTTTACTTTGAATTACTAATGCCCCAACAAACCTTCATGGACTTAGTGAATTGAGTACTCAATCCATTTAGGATATTGTGATCGTATTCATTGACAATATTTTGATATGTTTGTAGTCTGGAGAAGAACATGTGAATTATTTATGTGTACTGTTATAAACCCCCCAGGATCATAGATTGTGTACAAGTTTCTCCAAGAGTCAATTTTGTTTAACATCATTACCCTTCTGATGTTGCCTAAAAATTACACCCTTTAATGACATTAAAGCGGTGATTGCAAAATAAAGTAACTCAACTAAGTTGAGCTCAAATCCACAGAGAGCATTGTTAGAGTTATTTATAATTCGCTATTGAAATTCTAATAAGTAGCTACTATTGGAAATTGGGGTTTTATAGGAAATTATTAACTACTTGAACTACTTGAATGTTAATCAATAATAAAGACGAACTAGAGTTACAGTTCTTTAATGTAGAAATTCAAACAGATAATTTACAATCAACTCATTCAATTGTGTTTATTGGATAAAACTGAGGAATCTATAAGTCTCCCATAACCTCCCAGCTCAATTAAGAGGATATCAACATAAGTAGTAATTTGTTCATTCATCAAAATCCTCAAGGTAGCTATCCTTTCCCGATCTCAAGCAATTAGATGGAGGTTGGTAGCTCCAAATCCCTATAAATGATCCATTTTGCTAATCTTAACCTCTTTGGTCAAGCAAGTCAGAATACTAGCGGGTTTTTAATATTTGCAACCATTAAATATTATTTTTTTATGAAAAAACCTTAAAACACAATAATCACCCCTTTATGAGAAGATTTTAATATACAGAATCTATTATCATCATCCCTACTCTAAGTTATATAACCCTACTTATGAGTTTAGCTACTCACAACTAGCTATAAATAATAACTACAATAATTTAAACTAATAAAGAACATTTTTAGAAGAAAGTAAATAACAACTTTGACTAATGCATCTCTTGGAAGAGAATTTTGTTCGTTCAACAATAATCTATTACAAATTATAATTAAACCCTAAAATTTGAAGAACTATAATTCTTCTATGATATGAGTAATCCTTAACTTCTAACTTCTAATACTAATTATTAATCTATCATAATAGCTCGTCGCCCTAAAAATGTCATATATATACATACATAGAGGGTAAGAATCCTAGTCCCGCTTAAACTCTACTTTGACTTTGTTAACTTTAATATAGTAAATAGGGTGTGTGAGACACGAATCACATTATGAGGAGATCAGGGTCACGGCACAGGGTCCTTCTCAGACTCTAGCCTCCTTCTTCGTGAGTCGCCAAATTATTGCATGAAAATTAATTCTCTAAATCTCAGTTTCTAGGTAGGTGTGGTGCAAGGCCTATCTCGATGAAATTCATCTCACACCGCAAACATTATGTCAGCCTTCACTTTGGCTGCATTTTAATCGGAGAAACTTTACTGTGCATTCTAATCCATCCTTTGTGTCTTTTATTGCTATTTTTGGCCTGAAATCATCTTATTCATATCTATTCGCTCATCACAATATATATTCAATAGAAATATGAATATTCATAAGACCATACTCAGAACTTAGCTAAAACATGGGTAAAATATGGTGTTTGAATGTGTAAATACACCTCAAATCACCACCCTACCCCTAGTTGTTTTGTTCTTCCTCGAACAACTTATGTTATCCTCTATATACCCAATATTACTTTAGTGCTAGTTAGATAAGGCCACTCATGTAATGACCCTTTAGTTTGTTTTCTCTTTGTCTTTTCATTGTTTAGAGATTTCCTTTAGTCGATTCCAAGTCATTTATGACTTTGGATACTGATAGTTTGGTCATTGAATCATTCATTTGGATTTTGTGCAAGCTTTTATATTTTGGAGTTTTTGAAATTTGATTAGTTGAGTTCGATCAAAACTTTAGATAAGCAACCTCATAATACAACTCTAAAGGTTTTGTTAGCTCCGACATTGCTTCAGATGATTTAACTCCCTGTAAATTGATGTAATAGACTTGAGTCTGATAATATGAGCCTTAGTTAGGCGGTAACTCAGCACTCATGACCTTCCATACACAACTTCCTATTTGTGATTTGGCCTTGTGCTATTCGGTTGTGATTTAGTCTTTATTTGATTACTCAAAATTTGGATTTAGTATGAGCTTGGTGTGATTCAATGAAACTTTGGAGTGAACTTGATCCACGATGGACCTATATTTGCAGATTCAAGGTTTAGTCACATGATCTTCAACCATAGACCAAATTTTTGGCATACTCTCCATAGTTTAGTTGAGACTTGGTGTCATGGTTCTATTGGGCTGTTCGAGATATGTACTCCCCCATTCTGGGCTCGCTGGTTCTTAATCATTATAGTAGTAGCTCTTTTGTGTACTCGTTGGGCTTATAGTGGTCCGTTCGAGTTATTTACTTTAAATTACACATGAGTGTACCTTTTGAGCTTATGGGGGTCTATTTAGGTTAAATCTGATTCGTATATTTCATTTTTGTTCATTCTTAGACTCGTACGCTTCTCAATTGGATTGTAGTTAACATTCCATTCTTTTGAGCTCCAGTTAGTGTTATGTCTCACTTTTCATTATTTTTTTACTTTTCAAGCTTAGTTAGCTTATTATGCCTACTGGGTATTTGTTATTTTGATACTCATACTATACTCTGTAGCTATTTTTATGATGCAAGTTTGAGCACTAGCACAAACATTGATATTGAGCCAGCTACAGTTTATTTGAAGATCGAGGGTCAGCTTATGGCATCTTGGATCATCCTCTCTCTTTTTGATTTAGCTTTGACTAGTCTTTTTCTTTTGAGACAAGTCTATATATTTTTGGTCCATTTTTGGGACTTGTACTCTTTTTTAGTAAATCTATACATATGACTATCAGGCTTTGGGATTGCATCTCATTTTTATTGTATTTATATTTTGTTTTGTTCTTATCTTCCACTCTATTCTTTGAATTACTTTCTATATCGCTTATATCAGTTATTTCTAACTTATATGCCTATTACTTGTTTTTCTGGGATATGGGTTGGCTTTCCTACTTGTCAATTATAATAGGTGCATCATAACTTGAGAAATTAGGTCATAAAAATGGTATTAGAGACCTAGGTTCACCAGTGTCGCTTATACAATGCTAATGTCTAGAAGAGTCCTATAGATTGGTAAAGAGATGTATGTATCCTATATTCAGGAGGCTACATGATATCTTTAGAAAGATTTTTGATTTTTCATTGTGCATTGTTGACCTATTGGTTTCTAGAATCTCATTTGATACTCTCTTTTGCAGGATGACTATATGCGCAGCTTAGAGGCCTGGGGTGATTCACCTAGGCTTATATATAAATCCCCAACTAAGAGCAGAGGACGACCTTAAGGTTGTGTGAGAGAAGCAACACCAGCTCAGAACTAGGGAAGACAAAAGACTCTAGAGTCGGTGGCATAGCCTCGAGTAACTTCTATTCCTCCACAGTCAATGGAGCCAGGACCAACCCAGTCACCACCCTGACCAACTATGGCTCCAAATCTACAGGCAACTATTGCCTAGTTGATGGCCGTACTAAGGGGTATGCTGCATTCCCTAGTTCCAGCTATGCCATCACTGCAAGATAAGCCTATAGTAGCATCTCCACAGGTTCAGGTACCACCAGCACCTATCATGACCTAACTAGTTATTACGGTCGAAGCTATGCCATTAGAGCGATAGAAGATGCTCAGAGTATTCTTGAGACTATCTTCGTGGCCAGGTTTATATCACAGAGTGTTAGGGATCGACTTCGAGATCACTTTGCTCGATTTTAGCAATGCTCCATGACAGTATCTATGTATGAGGTCAGGTTACATGATCTCTCTAGAAATGTCACTATGATTTTGCCTATTAAGCAGGAGAGAGTTTGTTGCTTTGCCTATGGTTTAAGGTACAACTACGTATTGAGACTAAGTTCATGGTTTCAGTAGGCCACTCTTTCTTAGATATGGTTGATCATGCTCGTACCATGGATTAGATATATCGTGAGACCCATGGGGAAGCGACAAGATGATGTGTTACTAGGGAAGCTACAATGGGACTAAGTTTAGGGCAAAGACTTTTATGATAGGCTTCGCCGATAATATCAGCAAGGTCTTTCTAGTAGGCTTTTTTAGGAATCACTTTAAGCCTTAGAGAGGTATTAGTATAGTTAGGGTGGTCCCAATTCGGGTTAGAGTTTGAAAGGTTCATATTCAGGCTCTTTAGGCCATGGTGGTCGTTATTTTTTGGGTTACTCTTTTTAGGGTTGTGATGATTGTGGTGAGCTTAAATAGTGGTCTAGAGATTTTCCTAGGCATGGGTGATTGAACTGGTACCACATATAGCTCGGCTAGTATCAGCAATAGCACCTCTAACTAGAGGCGGTGTCTAAGGTAAGGACCGATGAAGCAGTCACCGAGGAGCTCA
Organism: Solanum dulcamara; assembly: GCF_947179165.1. Classification (NCBI taxonomy): domain Eukaryota; kingdom Viridiplantae; phylum Streptophyta; class Magnoliopsida; order Solanales; family Solanaceae; genus Solanum; species Solanum dulcamara. The sequence continues at coordinate 50,314,898 of NC_077237.1, read as the reverse complement.
GGGAGGATCCCGAGGCAGGTTAGTTGGTAGGTAAGATGTTTAGGCAGAGAAGGACAAGGCCACTTCTATGCAGCTACAACAAGGGCAGAGGCTGAGGCATTGAATAATTTTATCACATATACGATTTTTTTATACCATCACCTGCCTCGACTTTATTTCATGTAGGTTCTATATATTCTTATGTATCTTTTATTATACTTCCCCCTTTAACGGCACATTTGTGTGTTTTGATGCCCATGGGTGAGTCTTTATTAGTAGATTGGGTGTATAAATCTTTCTTGGTGACCATCCAGGGGTGTGACACTCGGGTTGACCTTGTTGAGTTGGATATGTTAGATTTGGATGTCATCTGGGCATGGACTAGTTATCCTCCAATCATGCGGTCTTAGACTGCTATGCTAAGATTGTTACCTTAGCCATGCCTGATATCCCTCTAGTTGTATGGTAGGGGTCTTTTAGTCACACACAAACTAGGGTTATCTCCAATGTCCGGGCATAGAGATTGGTTTCTAATAGTGTCTAGCCTATTTGGATTATATAGGGATGTTAGTAGAGAGGGACTGTTACTACTAAAGAACACGCAAGTATAGGAGGTCACACAAGTAATACAGTGGCTCTTTCAGAACTCGATTGTTGAACCCAAAGGACTTTAATTAGGCTTGTGTAAGATTTTCAATTAACTAAATTATTTGTGTGTGTTGCAAAAAGTTGATTTTAATTATATCCACTACTAAATTATTAAAAATACAATTAAGAAATGACTCAGAAATTTTAGTAAGTTGTAATCAAATTAATAAAGAAATCTAGGGTTGTAGCACTTGGAGATTTCAGGTCTAAAATACTTTACTTTGGAATCTAACGGATTTTTTAATTAATAATTTACAGGGTTTATTATACAATCATGGTCTCGCGACCTCTAATTGCCTACCTATGTTAACAGCCTAACTACATCATTGAGCGGGGATAGACATAAACCAACACAAATGCATTAATCCTATCATCATGTCTAGTAACCAAGCATGGTGTATAGGTATGTGTCACGGGCATCCTATACACGAATTATCCTAGGCAATTCTAGAATAAACATGCTCCTTATATTCTAGTGTTCTATCTCCATTCTGTCTCTCGAGTTCCGGATAGATAACTAATTTATTCTAATGTTGATCAGCCATTAAAATAGTATAAATGAGAATATAAGAAGAATTATATGAAAGAAACCATTTTTAACCAAAGCAAATTATATTAAAACCTTCATCGTGGGGCTACAACCCTAGAACAAAGGATTTTAGCCACTCATAATGTTGAATAGAATCCAAGACATAATTAATGGCATGAAAAAACTTACTTCCAAATGAAAAAGAAGAAGAAATAAAACCCTAGGAAAGTTCTTCTTCATCAAAACTTTGAAATAAAAACTGAATATTTTAGAATAAATTATAAGTATGATATTTATAGCCTTAAAAAATGCAAAGTTTCAATCCCTATATTGAAGTCTGCGATGCGGACATGTTTCTGCCTTGAGTAATTTTGCATTTCTCTCTTTAGGCGAAATATCTTCTATCCTCAACCAGGTCCGCGACGCAGACCTGGCGCATACTCTCCTATTGAGAAAAATAAATTCCAAGTGTTGAACTTAAATCCCTGAAGCCAAATGCGCAATGCGGATGCACTCCCGTACAGTTTATTTTCTTCTCTTTTTGTTCCCAACTTCATCTTCAAGCCCCACTTTCAATCCAAAAATCTTTTAAGGCCCTATTCTTCCTCATTAAGCCCTGAAAGTGTCTAATCATGTTGGTTAGCTATAATCACACTCAAATATTCTAAAAATGATCTAAACTATAGGAATTCGCTCCAAACTCTAGGATGAACGTTGGTTATTTTAGCTATTGGATGCATAAATGCACTCCAGATCACTACCCTACACTTATAGTTTTATTCGTCCTCGAGAAAACTCCCAATCCTACCTACACAATAACAAACATCATGTATGTAAAACAGTCCTACCAAACCACAGTGATTTCACAAATAGTTTACTTTCATAGCATGTTTATTTTATTCGAGCAACCGACTGATCCAAAACAACCTAACCTCAAGAGTTGACTCTATCATGAAGCAAACTCACATAAATTACCAAATCAAAACTCATTCGAGATTACCATTCTTCTACTAAACACATGCCCTGACCAAGAAAGAACTACCTATATACTCCCACAGTTACATTTAATGCCAATAATAATGGGTATTAAGCAAAATTCACTTAATCTCTCAAACGAAGTCACAAGTTACTCGAGATAAACCATAGGCTTGCCTTTAGTGTAATATGCAGCTCAATTAAGGTAGCTAAGAATTAAGAATCAATTAGGACTATTTAGGGTTGTAGTGTAGGCTAGGGGATGGGTAGGTACTATTTTGGACATGCATAGTGACTAAGTTCCCAAGCGCTTTTAATACACTACATTTATATGTTCCGTGCGAGTTCTTCACAACCTCATTCTTACCTAACACAAGATTTTATTTTTCTTGTACCCATGGCTTTGCATTTAGTAGCACAAGGTTGTGACCTCCCCATTTCTTCACTTATGCTTTCCTAAAGTGCGTGGGATTTTTGGATCAAAATTTTGTTCTAAGAAAATCATGAGAATAGGCTTCAAACTAGGCAACCAAAGAATAAAGTCAAAGGCTCAAAAGGGCTAACTATAGATTTGCATCATAGTGGTTCTCACAAATAGTACTTTTGAACGAAGGCTACCAAAGAAATGCCTAAATCATTTTCCTAACTCTAAAATTCCTTTGTTTTCACTACACAAACATACTAGGCAAGTCTAGCAATCAAGAGTAACAAGGACTACACAATCAACCTCACACACACCTCGCACATACTTAATTCAAGAATGACAACTCTTATGAGATTTCAACCCAACATTCACATGAATTCAAAATTAAGCTTACATTTTTAAAAGTATAACAAAAGGTTGTAGGTGTCTCAATTCAGTAAGTGCTCTTTGATTCCATGCTCTTTAAACTATGAATTAGCTATTTATGCAATCCTGCGGTCTAAAAAACACCTTAAATACACTTTACCACAATGATGAAAAACAAGGAAAATATCATATATTTTTTATGGTTGAACAGGACTATCCACGGCCAAAGAACCAAAAACAAATCTCGTGAAACCCACGACAAAACAACTTAAACATCTCAACCAAGATAAAAACAACTAAAACAGTTCCAACAAAATAACAAATATATACAGAGGTAAACACTCAATCCCCCACCCTATACTTAAAGAATTGACACTGCCCCCAATGTCACAAGATATAAACATCCAAAATAAGTGAGGTAGAAGACTGCCCTGTCTACTCATCCATCTATCCTTCAACAGCCACATCTTTAATAGCCAATGGTAGGAACTCCTCAGCCTCAAAATTCGACTCATCATCTGAACCTACTCTCCTTTTGTCCTCATTAGTGGGGACATCATCATAAGTAGGCTCATAAAAATTGGGCCCTAGTCCTAGTACAGCTTGAGCATGATCATTGAGTGGTTATTGGTTTTCCACCTCACATAATTCCTCCAGTATGGATGGGTGGCACCCTGTGCACTGTCGAAGTATCTCTAGGCCGAACATGCAGGCCATGATCATCTCATCTCGTTGTGCGTACTCCATGGTGTGAGGACGGGTCTAAAGGTGGTATCCGGCCCCTTTATCTTGGTCACATCAAAGGCCTCTAAAGTGAGAGGGGCCATATAATCAAAAGGGTCCTTGGAGACCCCGGTCCTGCGGCATATCTGCATGATTAATCCTCCAAGGCATAGCTCCGGCCATGATAGATTCTTGACTTTCGAATAGGAGACTTGATCAATATGCCCACATTGATCTCCATACCTTCATAAGGGAATACACCAAAGAAACCCTTTCCCTAGTGACTTCGGTGTAGTATAAACTGGGATCAGGCTATGCATAACAATTTTTATACATACTAGATCTTCCTTGTTCAAATAGACATACGGATATGATAGATGGTAGACCCCGTGCCCGTGGTGGACCCACTTAGCCATTGATTTGGGCCCATATAAGGTGTGATGAATATCCTGATAGGGTGATCGAATATTTAAATCTATCAAAGTAGCAGGAGGCAACTTCGGAGTTCCTGATATTTCATTAATGACCATTGGATATAAAAGAACTTCAATTCCCCACACCGTGACATAATAAGTGCGTATATCCGGTAGGAAGTTCATGTAAAATTCTCTTACCATATGCAAGTTGCATGGCTTTAGTTGTATGAATAAAAATCTCATATTGAGCTCCATCACTCTCCGCATAATCTATGGGAACTCTTTGATCAAGCTTTCATCATCTAGTGGCATATATGAGATATACCAGGACTTTGTATGCTTCTTATACCAATTCTTTCCCGCTTGATTCCCCACTTTTAACCCAAACCTACGAGTCTGTCCTTGTGGCATAGAGGGAGCAGGTGGAATGGAGGGTACACCTCTTTCTACTCCCAGTGGTTGGTTCCTTTCCTAGCCTACGGCTAGATGACATGATTTCCTGTATGTGACACAAAATAAGCATATAAGCGACTACTAGTATATCCTCAAACCTAAGGCCTATAACATTACCCATCAACCCCACACTTAAACTTTATATGAGCATGCAGGTTATATCAAGGTACTCAGACTTCCCTTATTTGAACAAGTTCAATATACAAATAGTTTTAACTATCAATAAAACCTCAATAGCTCGGGATATGTAAAAACATGAACAAAATTCTTCAAATCAAGTAGTATGTTACTCAAAAATTCACATGACTAGTTAGATAAGCACAACCCCCATTCAATATCCCAAAATTTAAACACATCTTTAACCCAAAAATTTAAAATAAAAACTAACTCCACATAACTTAATAATGTAACCCATATATCATAATTTGGCATACATGCTTACTCAAGACTTCACAACACATTATCAACAATAAAAAACTTTATCCACTCCCCACAATATCAAAAACTTTAACCCATAAAAAGTGATCAGAGGCCATTCAAAAGGGCTAAACTTTGGAATTATGATTTTAAAGCGCGGGTAGTCTGCTCTAAGGTAGGTTATGACTTATCGGTCTTCATATTAAGCTTGTTAATTAAATTCATATTTATTAGCTATAATTAGGGTGGGTTTGTAGGTTTACCATGTTTAGCTATTAGAATTAATGCCTTAGCCTTATTTTCAGTTTTTGGAGGATTCAAGCAAGTTTATCTTGACTGTGTTGACTAAAGCATGCGTTGTGATTTCATATTGATGTTTTTGTGGTGATGGATAGCATGTTTTTTGGGATTACACTAGGTTTAGGCTAGTGATTGCCTTAGACTTGCATTTTTAGAGCCGATAAAACTTAGAGATTCTAGACGTTTCTTTAGACGGCTTAAATCCCTGTACACTGATGTAGAAAATTGGGGTCAGATAGTATGAGCCTTAGTTAGGTGGTAACTCATTTCTTGTGACCTTCCATCAATAACTTCCCTTTTGGTAATTTTCCTGGTGTTATCTTATTGTGATTTCGACTTTGTCCTATTACTCCAGATTTGGATTCAATTTGAGCTTGGAGAGATTCGATGGAACTTTGGAGTGGACTTGATCCACGATGGACTTATATTGGTGACATTTGATATGGCACTCATCCCATATAGCTCTTATATTCGCAAATATAAGGTCTGGACCTAAAGTTCTCATATTCCCAGATTTTAAGGCTTGGACCTATAGTTCTTATAGTCACAAATTCAAGGTCTGGACCTACTACTTTTATATCAGCAGATTCAAGATCTGGCCTATCGCTTTTATAGCCACAGCTTCAAGGTCTGGTCATATGATACTAAGCCATAGTCTTAATTTTGGGCACATTCTCCTTAATTGAGTTGAGACTTGGTGGCCTGGATCTATTGGGAATTTTTGGATATGCACTCCCTTGTTCTGGACTCATTATTTCTCATTCATTATAGTAGTAGCTCCTCTATGTATCTGTTGGGCTTATGGGGGTCCATTCGGGTTATTTACTTTAAATTTCACACATGTGTACCTTCTAGGCTTATGGGTCTAGTTAGGTTATACCTAGATTATTGTCTTTCATTTCCATTTATTCTTAGACTCATGTGCTTCTCAGTTAGATATTAGTTACCATTCTGTTTTTTTGACCTCTAGTTAGTGTTATTTCTTGCTTTTCATTATTTTCTTTACTTTTCAATCTCAGTTGACCTAATATGCCTACTGGATACTTGTTGTTTTAGTACTCATACTATACTTTGCATCTACTTTTGTGATGCAGATTCGATCACTAGCTGCCAATGTTGATATCGAGCTAACTACAGGTTATTCAGAGACTGAGGGTAAGCATATGGCGTCCTAGATCAAGTTGTATCCATCTGTTTTATCTTTAACTATCTTTTACTTTCGAGACAACTTTGTATATTTTTGGTCCACTTTTGAGACTTATACTCCTTTTTAGTAGCTCTGTACATGTGACTATCTGGTTTTAGGATTGGATCTCATTTTGTATTGTATATATATTTGTTTTTATTGTTATCTTTCATTGTGTTTTTTAAATTACTTTATGTATCGCTTTTGAGGGTTTTTTTACCTGATGTGCCCATTACTTGTCATTTCGGGATATAGGTTAGCTTACCTACTTATAGGTTATTGTAAGTGCACCAGGGTCAAACCACGATGATCTAACCCACATCGGCAGTCTAACATACTTAGACTCAACCCTTTCTTTCTTTTCCTTGAATCTAATTTCACACTTAGCTAATGCCTACGAAATTAGAAACAACACAAGAACGTACAGGAATAAGTCCCAACTTTGAATTAAACTCATGCACAAACAATCACACAAATATTTTTTCCTTAGAAAATTTGACTCTAAGCCAACCTGCCTGAGACTAGTCTGCATGTGCTAATAAATGGACCACAACACCCAGTCACATGCCAGGTACATTTCACTAAGTCAGTTGATATCCCTAAATGATAAGCTAATTTGAATTTCAAATAAAACAAGTCTATCTACAATGCTGACAAAACTACAATGGCTAGATACTGCTAAACCACTCAATTGCCCATGAATGAGTAAGGCACATGCAGGCAGTCTTTAAATTTGGCGCCAATTTCTATCTCTGACCACCCAGCTTTGTGCCCGCCCATGTGCCTGCACTTTTCCTGGTCCTACCCCACACAACTTGCCATTGTGGTTTAGTCTCCTCAGCCATTGCCCTTTGTCTAGCATTTAGTCCATAAACTTGTTTAGCTATGACCTTGCCATGATCATAGCCTTGCCTTGCCTTAACATTGCCCAACCCTTGTCATGTCTTAGCTATGCCTTGCCTTATATGCCTTATCTACAGTAGTGCTAACGTCTTATGTCAATTAAATTAAATCTTGATTGATTGCATTGGGCCTTGACTAGGTTCATCATGAAAATTCCTAGGCAAGCCTGATCCACTCGAACCATTAAGCCGATGGTCTAAAAAACTCCCCCCACCAGATGAGTTCATCATCCTCGATGAGGAAGAATCTTAGTATGCCTTGATCTCATCCTCAAACTTCCATAATGATGATCTTTTTTCCCAAGTAGCACTCTAGAATCTTCTCAAGTTGTTCCTCAAACTGCTTCCGCACAATATGAGGAAAGCAACTAGTTTTTGAGCTTATTGGATCCTCATCATCCTTATGAAAAGGCTAAAGAAAGCTCACATGGAATATAGGGTGAATCTTCAATCTTTTCGGCAAGTTCAACCGATAAGCAACTTCACCCAATTTCTCTATGACTTCAAAAGGTCCATCATATTTCAAAATCAGTTCACAATGAATTGTATTGCTACTGATTTTCTTCCAGATTTGGGGATTATGTTTTAGTAACACCTTATCCCTAATCTGAAATTTCAAAGCATGTTGATGTTTGTCAACATACTTCTTCATTCTCTTTGTTACCTTTCTAAAGCTGTCTTGTGCCTTATCTAGAAACTCTTGCTTGTCTCGCATATACCAGTAAGCAACAGGTAAATTGCCTTGTGATTTAGACTTAGCGACTTCCAGTAGTGCGCTAGGCTGGATGGCCAACACCAACTCAAATGGACTCTTCTTTGTTGTTGACGACCTATGCAAGTTGTAGCAGAACTGTGCACTGATCAACAACTCAACCAAATTCCTTTGACTTACAGTCACATAGTGTATGAGATATTATTCAAGCAGATGATTAATCCTTTCAGTTTGTCCATCAGTTTGTGGGTGGTTTGTCGTTGAGAAATTAAAATCAGTACCCATCATTTTGAATAATGCGATCCAAAACTGACCAGTAAAAATAGCATCACGATCCCTTACAATATCCAATGAAACACCAAAATTCTTCACAACATTCTTATAAAATAACTCAATAGCTATCTAAGAAGAATATAAAGTAGGGGCAGCAATAAAGATACCATAGTTTGATAACCTGTCAACCACAACCATGATTGATCTTTGTCATTCACCCTTTGAGATCCTCTAATAACATCCAACAAAAAAGAAGTCCATGGACGTTCCGTAATAGGTAGACGCTGAAGTAAACTAGCTTCCTTCTTCCTTTCAGTTTTGTACAGTTGACACATTAGACATGACTTCACATAGGCCTCAAAATCATCGTACATCTTTGGCCATAAATAATTTTAGGACAACAATGTCATCATCCTTTCAACACCTAGATGCCCAGTATAAATAATACCATGTGTCTCTTTTAGGAGTTTTCTTCATAGCCCATCGCCTTGAAGAATAATGATTCTCCCCTCTTTGAAATAGAGTAGATCGTCCTCGATCCAATAATGTCTAACTGTACCCTCTTTCACTTGATCCATTAACTTAACATGTAATGAATCATATGTAGCACTAAATTTTATCTTATCAAGAAAATCAAATTCAAGTCTATTAATTGCATAAACAACAGCAAATACCTTTTTGCGGCTCAATACATCAGCCACTTTGTTTTGTTTGCCTGATTTATGTACCCACACAAAGTTGTAATCATCTGATATCTATTGTAACCTAGCTTGCTTCGAACTCAGTTTCTGTTGAGTTTGGAAATATGTATCAGCCACATTGTCTATCTTAACTAGGGGTGTTCAAAATCGAGTCGTAACCGATAAGCCAACCACAAAATTGGCTTATTGGCTTATTCGTATTGGATTATCGAATAAACGGTTGGGAAACGAATTAAAATTTTATAATTAACGACTTATTAGTGTGGGGTGGATTATTAAATTTTCTTTTTGGATAAACTGTTAACCTGTTAATAATAACCATATACTTACACTTCCTTTTTAGTCTTTAGCCAATTGACATGATTCTTTTGCTCTAGTTGTGTGCAATTCTATAAAAATAAGAGTCACCAAGTTGAAGCCAATGTATCCTTGACTTTTACTTGTATTCTATATCTTCTTTTCAATCAGCTCCACCTTTTCAATGTCAACTTAAGTTCTTTCTCGTTGTAAAATAGTCTACGAACTTCTTATAGATTATCTGATACACTACCCAATAACCGTCTGATAATTGGTAATTTATTACCGAACCAACCGATATCTTATAGGATAGCTAGCGGATTAGTAAATTTAAAAATCAATATTCGATAGGCCAAACCATTAAGTGAAATTATTTGTCCAATCCGCCCGATAAGTAGCCCTAGTCTTAATAATGAACTTCATCCCAAGTAGATACACCCTTCAGATTTAAAGACAATAAAGTACTACCACCATCTCTTTTTTATGAGTAGAATACCTTTGCTCCATGGGATTTAATTTTAAATTCTCAAATGCAACAGGATGTTCACCGTGTACCAACACACCACCAACATCATAATCAGATGCATCAGTCTGTATCTCAAATGGAAGGTCAAAGTAAGGCATACACAGTATAGGTTCAAATGCAACAACCTTCTTTAATAAATTAAAAGCCTTCTCCCTTGATTCTGACCAAGCCCATTTCACGTTCTTCCTTAGCAAATTCGTCAATGTGACAGCCTTCTTTGAATAGCCTGCTATTAACTTTCTATAATAGTTTACAAGTCCTAAAAATGATGTCAGTTCTTTAACCTTGCTGGGTTCTTTCTATTCTACAATTGCTTTCACCTTCTTAGGATCCATGCATACTTGATTTTTGCTTACCAAATAGCCCAGAAACTTTATTTCGCGACTAGAAAACTCATATTTTTCCATCTTGTTATAGAGTTGGTATTCCCTAAGTCATTGCAATACCTTTTTTGAATGCAACAGATGATCTTCTAGAGTCCTACTATATATAACTATATCATCTAAGTAGACTACTATAAAGTCAACAAGATAATCATAAAGTACATTGTTCATTGAGTTGCAGAAAGTAGTCGAGGCATTAGACAGCCCAGACGACATTACAAGGAATTCATAGCTACCATATCTAGTAATTATAGTGGTGTTTAGGGCATCCCCCTCAGCTATGCAAACTTGCCAATAGACAAACCTCAAATCTAACTTTGAAAAGGAACTAGACTTAGAAAACCTACCCAGCAAGTCTTGAATTAGCGTCTTATGATAGTTGTTCTTCACAATCACTTTGTTCAATGCCCTGTAATCAACACACATCCTAAGATTGTCGTCTTGTTTCTTCTAGAACATGATAGGCGTACCAAATGGAGCCTTCAAAGGCTGAATCTTCCAATATCAAGCAAATCTGATAATTGCTTATGAAGTTCAATCAACTTCAATGGAGACATACGGTAAGGAGGTTGTGCCGGTGGCACTGATCTAGGAATCAGTTCAATCCTTTGATCAATTTCCCTCCTTGGAGGCAACTCTTTCAACAATTACGGAGGCATCATATCCTTGTACTTAGCCAACAACTTTGCAAGATCATTAGGAACTTCAATCTGTACATTCGGCTTTACTTTAATCAAAGCAACAAGATAAGTAGGTTCACCCTCCTTCAAGCCCTTCTTAAAATCCATAGCCAGCAGTAATGGGATGAAAATGCCTTAAATTAAGTGTTCACCCATTTTCGATAATTTTTCAATACTCAGGTATGCTCAAAACCCCCTAACTCAACCCCTCGAATGGGCATTACAAGTCAAATAGTCCCCTTAAGGGTCTCTCACATACAAGTCATAAATCACATAGGCTAAAAACATATAGGTTAGCAAATAAGGCCCACACACAGGCTATACAACACAAATAAGCCCCCACAAGGGCATTACAATATAAATAAGCCCCTACACGGGCATCTCAAAGTAATTAACAGTCCCAAATTATACTATAACCCTCATCCCAAAGTCTATAACATAGATTTGACTAATTACCCCAACTCAGCCAAAGAAGAATTGCCAAACCTACCTCAATAGTCGAAACCACACTCTAACACCTTCATCGGATGATCAACCTTTGAATTCAATGCTCGAAACTACAATCCACTATCAATAATGAAACATATATATCACAAGAAGTCCAACGACATCCATATTGATAGGTTTTGGAATAAGAGGTAAAATAGTCCAAAAATTGATTTATTTAAAAAAGGGTCGAATCTGAAAATTTCTTGTACAATAACATTCTACTAGTGATAAAAAAAAATCATGGTTGAAAAAACTATAAAAATAGACTTCAAAATGAGTTAGAGATCACCATTTTCCATAGATTCGGATAAGGGAAGAAAACAAGAAATTTGGGGTTTGAAACTAAAGATTAGGAATTGAAATCATGATATAAATGATCGAATATGAAAGATTTTAGTGAAATCTTACTTACCCCATGAAATTACTCGAAGAACTCTCTCACAAATCGCCCCAAAAAGCATAAGAAACTCAATAATGGTGAGAAATGGGTGTTATCCCGGCATTTACTGGTTTAGGGATTTAATGACCTCCACGAATGCGGACCCACTCCGTGAACGCAGAGAAGAACTCTTCATAAGAGGCTGGACACCCTCTGCTGACACGGTATTTCACTCCAAAAATGTGTAGAAGGAGCTGCAAGCCCTTCGCGAACGCGGAATATCTCTCCACAAACGCGGAGAAGGGTGGTTTAGTAACAGCTATCAACAATTAGGAATGTTTCACTACTCCTATCGGACCCTTGGGATTCATTCAGAATCCCTTATACATAAATCATATAGGGACACCTACTAAATTTGATGTTCTGGACTCAATGGAATCATCAGAATTTCAATTCGAGGCCTCCTGGACCTGGAATCCGCTAAGTGGTAGTTAAACTAGTTTCGGTACTTGAAACACCCAAAATACCCTCAGAACCTCTAAAAATTACAACGAAGCCATTTTAGCGTTAGAATCACCCCCCAAAACCATTGGAATCATCAAAAATCCAATTTAAGTCTCTGAATTTGAATTGTTGACCAAAGTCAAACTTAGCTCATTTAAAACCAAACTTTCCAACTTGGGACCTCAATTTCACGAGGCCACTCCAAATTTTAGAACGAAGACACTCTTAGATAAATTTTCATAATCCAGAGCTGATGGAACTGACAGAATCCCATTTTGAGACTCGTAGCTTCGATTGGCACCGAAAAACACTTTTTAGCAACTTAACTCCTTAAAACTCAAAAACTTTCTCAATTCACAAACCATTAAGATTTTAAAATATTCAACTACAAAAACTTATCAAATAACACGGGGGCACTAATAAGAGGGGTAAAACTATAATTTCTCAAGAATTTTTGAAAATGACCCTCAAAGTCATTACACAATGTAGGCAACAATATGCGTTAGTATGTTTGAATGTAATAAGTATGTAGGCATGACATGCAATATGAATCATAGGATGCAATGACCAAAATACATACATAATAAAGAGGGTAAGTAGATTCATGAGAAAACCATAATGATCAAAGCATTTAAAGGGCATAGTTGAAACCATAAGCTAACATAAGAATAGTATACATATGTGAGATAGGAACCATAACCGACAATAAGACCATGCGAGCTATAATATGGAATCACGGTGTCTCCCCATACAATGGAAGAAAGGGAAATCTACTTGTCAAGATAGACTCTACCCCACTAGACGGGTGATGTAGATACGTTATATGTGGATCCACTAGATGGGCCATGAAGGCAACCTATGGTGGCACGTAGTTTAAGGAACTAGAGGCTGCTACTAAGGCTTTTGGTAGGCCCCCCACCTCAATTCCACTCGATGTTAAGTCAAACCCCATGGAATACATAACATTACATAGTAATCATAGTTAACATATATCATAGAGATGGTCATAGGTTTGCAATTCGTAGAATACCTCATTTCATAACATAATTGCAATGTGAGTATTGGCCTTCCACATTACAAATCATACATAAATAATTCTTGATAATAGGTTCCTTAGTCACCATATACGGCCCTAAGTCACCTTTTTCATAACTTGCATGAACTTCATAATTTGGTCATAATTAAAATCCGTAGTCATAATTCATACTTGAATTTAAAGTAAAACATGAATACACGATAAATTTGATTAAAAACCATAAAATACTTTTAAATCATTGAGCTTCATAGTCATACTTCATGTAATTCATCATAGAAAATAACTTCATGCATAACATTCATAATTCAACCTGAAATCATTTTATTAATGTAAAATTATATTTATAATGATCATTAGTAATGATTAAAAATATAATTGAAACAGCCCAACACAATTCATCAAAATTAGAGTTAAAAGATAATGAAATTTTATGAAATTTTTGAGGAAAACTTTGGGACTCCATAGATGAAGGGGATCCATGGATCAATCCCCACATACCTTGATTGAAATTGAAATTTGAAATTGAGAAAGAAGGCTTGATCTTGAAGAAACCCTAATCAAAGCCTGATGAAGATGATGAACTCTTGAGGAACCTTAGGAGAGAATTCTTAAATTTGTTTGGGAAACAATGAGAGAATAAAAGGGGTTTAGGAGTATTTAGGACATATTACTTAATGAATATAGTCCTTAAAAATTTTCACATACATTGGTAGAATATAAGGAAAAGGACCAAACTACCCTTCATTAATCCTGAGTCGGACAACCCTATGAGGGCACTCTACGATTCGTAGAGGCAGTGACGAGTCGTAGGCTGCACATTCTACAAAAGGCCTAAAAATTCGAGTCTCTGAACTTTTTATATGAGTCGTGTCTACAACTTATTTTCAAGTCTACTAGTCGTAAACTTCATTCGTCCTACAGGTGTGAAATCCTACCAAATACTAGTCTCTAAAGTTTGTGTACGACTCATTTTGATGAGTCATCAACTCCTCTATGACTCATCTTGTTGAGTCGTAGAGTGGGTTCTAGGACTTGAATAGTTGTAGGGTATCAGGCCTGCACTACGACTCCATTTTACGAGTCGTAGACTCTTCCATGAGTAATCAAAAGACTCACAGACCCTCATACTTATCTTAGCCAAATTTCTAGCTTTTACTTTATTCCCACGAGTCGCATTTATGACTCATAATAGCTTCCACGAGTCGTAGACTGACTCGTAGACCTAAGTCAGTCTAATTCTTCTAAAAATTTCCTTTCGTTCGACTTTTCATCTTATGGGTTCTTACAATAACTCCCCTTTGGGAACATTCGTCCTCGAATGAGATTAAATTAGCATAGAAAGACATTGGAACGAGGACTAACAACCCAATCATGAATACTATGGCACATAGAAAAACCATAAACCATGAGATTTTCAAACTTATCATAAATCATGACTTTTAAATCAACTTTTATGAACATGCATGCATATGAATGACATGTGGAACTGAAATGTAGGAGTTTAATCGATTTGATCATGAATAATTTTGTACCTTAGGCTTGAGTGGAAGGAAAAACATACGGATAACGCTTTATCATGTCCGCTTTCGCTTCCCATGTAGTACTCTCTACTTGTTCATTTCTCCATAACATTTTCTTAGATGCAACATCTTTATTTCTTAATCTCTTTACTTGCCGATCTAAGATTTCCACAAGAACCTCCTCATAAGTCAAATTATCTTCAACGCTCACAATTTCCAATGGCACAATTGTCATCACCCGACCTAGGGCATAGTCATAACATGGTGATCGAAACCCTGAAGGGCTCCAACCAAGCCTCTTGTACATATCATAAGCATACATAAGGTAAAATATAAATGCGGAAATATCATAAGAGAGTCTAAACCATTAATAAAAATCTGAAGAAAATATTTTATGACAATATAGACTCAAACATATGTCCAACTAAATGTCTTTAAACATGAGTATGGGCGGAGGCTAAGACATGTCCCTATCTTACCCTCAATATACAACGTAAACAAAAGTCTTTTGAAAGAAAACAATAATCAACTTGAAAATTAGTCCTCGATCAATGAGGAATCACCATAACACAGACGAATAGAGAATGCCTACTAGTTTTGTGGACGATTAGGATCTTCAACCTCAACTCTTACATTATGAGACAATGTAGGCAAAAAGTATGCATTAGTACGTTGGAATATACTAAGTATGAGGGTGTGACATGCAGCGTAAATAATGAAAATGCAAGGGTCAAGTAAATCACATGATAAGATAGAATACGTAAAGTCATGAGAAAATCATATTGACCAAAGCATTTAAAAGAATAAGTTCAAAATCATAACATACTTCAGAAATCATACATATGTGGGATAGAAACCATAACCGATAATAAATCCATGCGAGCTATAACATGGAATCCGATGATCCCCACATCGAGAGGGGGAGGATACTTTGCCAAGGTAGACTCCTAATCATGAACATGTGCTATTTGTGGATCCACTAGCTAGGCCATCAAGGCAACCAACGGTGGCACGTAGTTTATGGGACATGAGGCTACTACTAAGGCTTTTGGTAGGGCCCCCACCTCAAGTCCACTCAGTGCTAAATCAAATCTCACGGAATACATACATAACATAAGATCATAATATCATATATTATAGTCATGTTCATAGGCTTGAAATCATAGAGTAGCTCATTTTCATAACATACTTGTAATGTGAGAATTATCTTTTCATCATTACAATCATTTTTGCATAATTCATATCAATAGGCCTTAGGTCACCACATAGGATCCTAAGTCACCTTACTTCATAACTTGCATGAAATTCATACCTTGAAACATACTTAGAAATCATGATCATCATGGAAACACATAGTAATAATTCATACTTTAAAAATTTATGACCATAACTTGAAACTTGAAATTAGGGCATGACTATAATGCATGTTCAATTGACTTGAAAATCATGAAATTTACTTGAAAACATGCACAATCATAAATTTTATATCAGCCCATACATAATTCATATAGATAATATCCTTTAGAAGTATGAATCAAAATACTCATAATTTACATCATGAACCCTAGAAATTAAAGTAGGAGAATTCATGTAAAAATTCTTCAATTTAATTTAATAACCATCAAATTATATCAAAATAGACTTATGATCATGCTTTAAATCAAAATTCATGCAATTGAGATGGAGATCAAAAAACCCATAAAATATCATACTTAATTTCATAGAAAACCTTGAGAAATTTATAGGACTTCATGGATGAAAGGATCTATGAATCAATATCCACATACCTTGAGTGAGAACACTAATTAATTGGGAAGAACTTGAGAGTTTTGATGGAGAAATTGAGTGAATTTGCTTGAAGTTTTCAATGAAAACCCTTGAGAGCCTTTTTGTAGAGAGAGAAATATTTGATAGATGAATTGTAGAAGAATGAATTGAATTAGAGGTTTAGGTAAATTTATAGTGTTGAATTAGGTCCTAAAAATATCTAGGTTCATTAACTAATAATTTGGAAAAAGTCTAAAATACCCTTAAAAAAACTAAATTCGGCTGGGACACCTTCCCAGGTCCGCGATGTGGACTTGTCGCAATAACTCAGCCAGAAGACTATCGCCAGGTCTGTGATGCGGTCCTGTCGCAGACTACTTTGTCTTGTGCGGCTTTCCAGGTCTGCGACGCAGTCCTGTCGCAGACCACACTGTTTTGTGGTTTCTTCGAAAATCTTTCTTCCATTCTACGGGTCCTAAAAATCCATCGAGACTATTTTCCCACAAGTTTTGACCCCTTATCGATATTCCGAACTCGGATTTTCAAAAAATATTAAGGATAATGCGTTAAATGAGCGGCCTATTTCCGAAACATTCTTAGGGTATATATATATATATATATATATAATTTTTTTAATTTTTTTTTCAAATTTTGAGGGATGTTACAACAATAGAGTTTGGATCACCCATAAATTTTCTCAACATAGACAAGTGAAATACCGGATGAACCATAGCCAACTCAAATGGAAAATCTAACTCATATGCCACTTTGCCAACATACTTTGATATTCTATAAGGTCCTACATATCTAGGACTCAATTTCTCTTTCTTACCAAAATGCATTACACCCTTCATAGGTGAAACCTTCAAATACACCTAATCATCCACAGCAAATTCAAGCTCTTTTCTTCTAATGTCTGAATAGGACTTTTGACGACTTTGAGCCTTTAATCTTTCTCTTATAATCCTTACATTCTCCATTGCATCAACTACCAAATCGAGGCCAATCAATATCATCTCACCTATTTCAAACCATCCCACCGGGGATCTACATCTTCTTTCATATAAGGCTTCAAAAAGAGCCATTTGGATGCTAGAGGGATAACTATTATTGTAGAAAAACTCAATCAATAGCAAATGCTCATCCCAATTTCCTTTAAATTCAATCACACACGCCCTTAACATATCCTCCAAAGTTTGAATTGTTCTTTCGGCTTGGCCATCATTTTGAAGATGTAAAGCAGTAATTAGCTTAACTTTTTTACCAACACCATTTTGAAATGACTTTTAAAAATGTGAAGTGAATTGAGTACCTCTATCCGATATTATAAATAAAGGAACATGATGAAGTTTCACAAGTTCACGAATGAACAACTTAGCATAATCTTCGGCACCATAAGAAGTCTTAATTGGTAGAGAGTGAGCCAACTTAGTCATTCGGTGCACAACAATCCAAATAGAATCATATTGCCTTCTAGTACGAGGCAAACCCATCACAAAGTCCATATTCACATCTTCCCACTTCCAAGTAGGAATTTCAATGTCTTGAGCCAAACCTCTCATTTTTTTATGCTCAAGTTTCACTTATTGACAATTAGGACATTTAGCCATAAATTTCGCTACGTCCTTCTTCATGTCATTCCACCAATACACATCCCTCAAATCATGATATATCTTGGTGGATCCTGGATGAATTGAATATCAAGAACTATGGTCCTCATTCAATATCAATTCCCTTAATCCATCCACATTAGGCACACACAAGCGTCCTTGGTAGCGAATTACCCCATCTCCCCCTTGGAAGAAAGACTCAATGGCTTTTTTGGTGACCGACTTTTTTAATTCAACCAAAACCAGATCAAGATCTTATTTGACTTTTACCTAGCTACAAGGGACGATTCCAAGCCATTATGTACAAGAACACCCCCATAATTTGAATCAACCAAAAGCACACCTAAACTTGTTAATCTATGAACATCATTTATCAACTCCTTATTATCTTCATCAACATGTGCAACACTATACATGGACAACCGATTAAGAGCATCAGCTACAACATTTGCCTTATCCGGATAGTACAACACACTCGTGTCATAGTCCTTCAGAAGTTCAAGCCGTCTCCTTTACCTAAGCTTCAAGTCCCTTTGGCTAAACACATATTGCAAGATTTTGTGGTTGGTAAACACATCAACATTCACCCCATAAAGATAATGACGCCAAATTTTCAAAGCAAACACAACCACTATAAGTTCGATATCAAAGGTTGGGTAGTTCCGTTTATACACTTTAAGTTGCATAGAAACATAGTATATAACCTTACCATGTTGCATCAAAACACCACTCAAACAAACACGTGAGGCATCACAATAAACAACAAACCCATCTAAACCTTTGGGTAATGTCAAAATAGGAGCCGGCGTAAGATCCTTCAATATTTGAAAACTTTTCTCACATTCTTCCAACCTTGAAACTTCACTTTCTTTTAGGTCAATTTTGTCAAAGGCGAAGCAATAGATGAAAACCCTTCATCAAACCCTTTATAGTATCCGGCCAAGCCCAAAAGGATTCTAATATTTGAAGGAAATAATGGTCTAGGCCAATTCTTTATTACCTCCATTTTATTTGGATCAACTTTAATCCTATCACCCTACACCACATGACCAAGAAATGCAACTTTTCTTAGCCAAAATTCACACTTACCAAACTTGGCAAATAGTTGCTTATCTCTCAATGTTTGAAAATCAATCCTCAAGTGACCTGTATGATTCTCCACATTCCGAAAGTAAATCTAGATGTCATCAATAAACACCACTACAAACATGTCTAAGTATGGCTTGGAAATATGATTCATCAAATCCATGAAACTAGCGGGAGCATTAGTCAACCCAAATGACATAACTACGAATTCAAAATAACCATACCTTGTTTGAAATACCATTTTGAGAATATCACACTCACCCTTAGTTGATGATAACCGAAACAGAGATTAATCTTTGAGAAGTCACTTACCCATTGTAATAGGTCAAATAAATCATTTATCCTCAGAATTGGATATTATTCTTTACGGTGACCTTATTCAATTGTCGGCAATCTATACACATTTGGAGTGACCCATCCTTCTTCCTAACAAAACCTTTCAATTGCGCTTTCAACTTCTTAAGTTCCATCGGAGCCATACGGTAAAGAGGAATAGAAATAAGTTGAGTATCGGGAAGAAGATCTATGCCAAAGTTAATTTCTCTTTTGAGAGGGACACCGGGCAAGTCTTCGGGAAACACATTGAAAAACTCATTAACTATAGGGACCAACTCAAGAGTAGGAGTTTCAAAATCAACATCCCTAACTCGCACTACATGATAAATTCACCCTTTGGAAATTATTTTTTGGACTTTAAGACAAGAGATGAATCGACCCTTAACCGTCGAATTATTACCCTTCCATCCCTCACTCTTATCTCCTTGAGGTTCTCTTCTTCAATTTGTTCGGCAAAAGTAATAAGCCAAGATATGTCTATCTTTTTAATAAGCATAGTGGTACGACATTCCTTAACAACCAAGTCGGATACCCCTGATATAAATTTACTCATTCGGGAACGTGGATCAACAACCAATGAAAAAGAATACTTAAAGATCTTAGTGAATGTGAGGGCATAGTCTCTTTTTCCCATATTGCCTTGTCGAAGATTAATGGACTCCAACACTTTAGCTTCCCTTAGCTCAAGAGCGAAAAAGCAATCAAGAAATGCAAGTTTGAAGGATTCCCATTCAATAGGACCTTTATCTACCCTCTCTAACTTCCATTGAGTATACCAAACTTGAGTAACACCCTTGAGTTGGTAAGCCGCCAACTCTGCTTTCTCTTTCGAAGTCACCCTCATGATACTTACTATTTTGTAGACCTCAAGAATGAACTCTTGGGGATACTCATCAACTTTTGAGCCTTAAAACTCCAGAGGATTCATTCATGCAAACTCCCCCTCTCTATAAGCCAGAGAAGGATGCCAGGAGGAGTCGCAACCCTTTGGTTGGCCACTACTTGGGCTAGCATGGTAAAAGCGGTCTGAAACTCTACATTTGTCATATGCTTGGGAAAAGGATCATTTCCTTGAGGAGACGGAGGAGCTTGAACCTCATTACCATTGTTTTCTCTTGGCAATGGTGGTCTTCTTGGAGGCATTTTTCTGAAAATCACAAAGAACAGAAGTAAGGATTCCTAAAATATTTTATAGCCTACTATTCATAGATGTGGCGTGCTTCACAATCATGAATAAGACTCTACTTGACGTAGCATGTTGGACACCCTATGACATTTTAAACCTTGTGCTTTGATACCAAATTTATCACGACCTAACCTAGGGCCAAGTTATAACACGACAATCGAAATCTCGAAGGGCCTAATCAAGCCTTATGACATATTATAAGGCATGCATAAGGTAAAGTAAATGCGGAAATATCATAAGAGAGTCTAAAACATGATTCATAAAGGAGAATGTAACTTGACAATTTAAGCTCAAACATTTGACAATTTAAGCTCAAACATTTGTCCAACTAATGCCTCTAATCATGAACATGGATGGGAGTTAAGACATGTCCCTAGTTCACCCTCAATATGAAAGAAATAAATATCTTTGGAAGTAAGAAAACAACATCTCATAACTAGTCCTCGATAGATGAGGACTCACCATAACTCATTCGGCAAGAAAGCTCAACTAGCCACGTGGATGGATTTGATCCTCAGCCTCAACCCCTAAATTATGAGATAATGTAGACAACAATATGCATTAGTAAGTTTGAATGTAATAAGTATGTGGGCTGACAAGTATTATAAATCATAAGATGTGATGATCAAGAATATACATAATAATGAGGATATGTAAAGTCACGAGGAATACCATAATGATCAAAGCATTTAAAAGACGTAGTTGAAGATCATAAAATAACATAATACTCATATACATATGTGGGATAGGAACCATAACCGACAATAATAACATGCGAGCTATAACATGGAATCCCATTGTCTTTCTATACAATGAAGAAAAAGGGGAATCTACTTGCCAAGGTAGACTCTACCCCGCTAGGCGGGTCATGTACATATGTTATATGTGGATCCACTAGCTAAGCCATAAGACAACCTATAGTGGCATGTAGTTTAAGAGATATGAGGCTTCTACTAAGGCCATAAGACAATCCCATGAAATACGTATCATAACATAGTAATCATAGTTAACATATATCATAGACATGATCATAGGTTTGAAATTCATAGAGTAGCTCATTTCATAACATATGTGCAATGTAAGTATTGGCCTTCCACATCACAAATCATACTTGCATAATTCATATTATTAGGCCCTAGGTAACCACATAGGACCCTAAGTCATCTATCTTCATAACTTACATGAAAATCATAACTTGAACATACTTACAATTCATGACCATAATTCATACTTGAATTTAGAGTAAAACTCATAGACATAACCAATTTAATTAAAAACCATAAGAATACCTTGAAAACATAGGACTCCATAATCATAAAAAAAAAGGGCAGCCCGGTGCACTTAAGCTCCCGCTATGCGCAGGGTCCGGGGAAGGGCCCGACCACAAGGGGTCTATTGTACGCAGCCTTACCTTGCATTTCTGCCAGAGGCTGTTTCCAAGGCTTGAACTCGTGACCTCCTGGTCATATGGCAGTAATTTTACCAGTTACTCCAAGGCTCCCTTGAAAACCATAAGAATACCTTGAAAACATAGGACTCCATAATCATAATTCATATAATTCATCATAGAAAATAGCTTCATGCATGGGCATTCATAATTCAACTTGAAATCATGTAATTTACGTAGAAACATACTTATAATAAACATAAATAATGATTTAAAATGAAATTGAATCAGCCCAACACAATTCATCAAAATTAAAGTTTAAAAGTAATGAGATTTTTGAAATTAACCTTAGACTCAATGAGTGGAAGGAACTCATGAATTAATCCACACATACCTTGATTGAAATTAGACTTGAATTTGAGAAATGATACTTGATCTTGAAGAAACCCTAATCAAAAGATGAACTCTTGAGGAACCTTGGAAGAGAAGTCTAGAATTTGTTTTTGGAATAATGAGGGAATAAAAGAGTTTTAGAGGTATTTAGGATACAATTCGTAATGAATCTAGTTCATAAAAACTTCTATGTACATTATTAGAATATAAGAAAAATACTAAACTACCCTTATTAAATTTCGGATTGGGCACTTTTACGACTTGATCCTACGATTCGTAGAAGAAGTGACGAGTCGTTCTGCAAGTCTTGAGAAAGACCTGAAAAACAAGTCTCTGATCTTTTGTTATGAGTCATATTTACAACTCGTAGTTGTATTTATGTGTCATCAAAAGGACTCGTCTTGCAGGTCTGAAAACTTGCAAGTTAGATAGTCTTTAAAGTTTCATCACGACTTATTTCTACGAATCGTAAACTTCTCTATGACTTATTTTGTTGAGACGTAGACGAAGTCCGAAGGGTGATACCTACGGGTATCATACCTTTCCACGAAGACTCATTTATATGAGTCATTATTTGCTCTACGAATCATCAATGGACTCATCAACCCCACTTTTGCCTTAGCCAAATTTTCAATTCTTTACTTTACCTCTACGGGACAAGTTTACGATCCGTAATAACTTCTACGAGTTGTAGACTAATCATAGACTTGGGTTAGTTTCCAATTCCTTTGAAAATTTTCTTTTTACGGGGTCTTACAATTCCATGCAAATTGAAACTCGAGGATTCGAAGCAACCAAGTGTTTATCTAAGGCCAAACCATCACTTTTAGAGTTGGTGAATTATGTAAGCTCTTTCATATGTTGACAAAGAGCACAAACCTATTAGATACATTGAAATGAAGTTGTCATATCGAGAGATTCACCACACACTATATGGTCCTAGATCTACGGTAGGGTAGACACACCATCAGGTAAAGGGGACACACCATATTTTTCCCTTTAATTACTTAATTAGAGAAGCCAGAGTGTGTCTATGCATAGTTTGTACTTGTCTCATTCATGGGACACACATCACCCCAGATATGATATATCTAGTATATATTTTGATACCTATTAATATAGGTATAGTGCTCAAGAATTTGATGAGGAGAGAAAGGATGCACGGAGGAGGGGGGTTAAGTTTGGTTTTGGAAATTTGATGACTCAATTTTCGCCAGGCTACGATATTGAGGAGAAGGATACGAATTTTAGACTATCGAAGAATACAAAGTCCATAAATGTCATAACATCAAAGGAGCCTAACACTTCCTACACTTATTATTATCGAGCGCAATGCTCATATATATAGCTAATATCGACACATGTATGACAAAGTTATGTTATGGCTGATTTATAGAGGACACCCTCTTACTGATGCAGAAATATAGCAGCTCCACCATGATTATTTTCTTAGTGCTAGTGTCCAGCAATTATGCCGCAATGGGCCAGATTTTGAGGGGCCGCTATGTGATGATGTTTTCACTGAAGAGGAACATGTGTAGAAGGACTCAAATGAGAAGTCTAATAAAGAGGAAGAGGAAGAGGAAGACTCCAGCGGGGGGTATGAATAGACCAGGGAGTATTTTTTTTCTCTTACCCTACTTTTTGTGGATCAAGAAGTAAATGTTTTCTCTTACTCCACTTTTTAGTTTAAATTATTTTAAACACTGAGGACATTGCAATGATTTAAGTGTGAGGTGGAGGAAACATTGCATATTTCTCTTCGTATTGTATTTTCATATATGTCATAGAGTTTATGCCTCTCGCATTCCCTGTATAGCCTTCATTATCGAGTTGTACTATTTTGTTTTGATATTTTAGGGATGTTAGTACTGTTAAGACTTGTGATTGTTAGATTTCTATGTGATATTTTGGACTGAAATTCTATATTTGCATATTTTCTATTATCTTATTATTTCATTGCTTTATTTTTATTTGGGTTCCTTGACTTTTATTTTTGATACTTTATCTGAGGATAATTTCTTTGAACCAATTAAGATTTGTTTTACTATTTTTCTTTAGGGTTGGTGTAGTTTTCATTTAAGCTTTAGAAACTTTAGAATAAAGAATTCTATCAATAGTAGTAAGGTACTCTATATAAAGGATTTAGATATACTTTATGGGAGTTTATTCTTTAGAAAAGCATAAAAGGATAGAAGTTCTTAAGTGTTGACTCATATACTATCTAGAATAAGACTCTAGAAACAAAAATGGGGCTTAATAACACATAACATTCAATGTGTTAGTTGTAAGGACTAGAGTCTTAAATATGCTAATATGTCATGTGTGGTGAGCATTGTGCATTCATTCATGTTAAGACATCTAAAACTTGTTGTGTGTGTGAAAAGTTAAACTTGATGTTTGAACTTATTGGATGTGATCAAGCTATTTCTTATTTAACCTCACAATCAGAATATATTTGTGATACTTACCTATACATTCTAGTTAACCCTTTTAAGCATATAGCCTATTTTTTTGGACAATCATAATATGTGTCTTGATTCTCTTTTGTTAGTTAGCCTCAAATTTTAATTCAAAGTCTTTAATGTATTTTGAGTTGAAAGACTTAGAGAAAAAAAGGGAGATGAGAAAGAAAGAGGTGAATAAACTTAGAGAAGAAATGTTATGTGGTAAAGAAAAGATAGAAAATAGTGTTCAAGTTATGAAAATATTTATGCTTGATGTAAGTAAAGGATGAGAAAAGAAGGATTCTTTTTATATGAATTGACTATAATAGTTGAGAAGTATGAGAAAAAGGAAACTGAAGAGTGAAAAACATCCTTACAACAACTAAGTAGGGAAGAAAAGGAAAACATTTCAAGAAGAGTGGAGAAAAGGAATGTAGCATAGAAAGTTGAAAGTAAGGTGAATGGAGAAAGACAAGCTTGTTGATCTTGTCAGTATCTTAAAGTGCATAGGGAAGTATATTCACTATTTATAACCAAATAATTCATACTCGTTTCTTAGCTAACATTACAACTCAGAAAGTCTTTGCAATCCAACTTTTGTGCTTTACTTGACTTAGTAATACACTATTGACATACTTGTGATATTTTTTAACATGTCTTGAATGTCTTTTTGAGGGTGAAAGAATTGATATGCTCATGCCCTGTTGAAATTATGCACATGAGGAGTGAAAAAAGAAACATTCTTTGATTGTGAGGACACTTGATATTTAAAACTAGTAGCTTAATGATTTCAGTAGTTGCATCTTATCATGTTGGCCCTATATATGTGATAAAAAGTCAATCTAGTATTTGTGATGTTTGCACGATAAGTCTTGGATGGAAGATTGTGCTTCAATGAGTAAACTTTAGATGATGATTATAATGTTTATGTGAATCAGAGTTTGTGAGTAACCTTGTCTAACTAGCAATGATATGATAATGGTATATAGAGGATATGATGAGTTGTTTGAGGATGAATAAAATCTCTAAGTATGGAGTGGTGATCTAGCGTGTATTTACGCATTCAAATATCATATTTTATTCATATTTTGGCTAAATTTTGAGTATAATCTTGTGAATATTGTTGTGTTTATTGATAATATTCTATGATGATATAGTGACATAATTAGGTTGATTTTATGCCAAAAACAGTAAAAAAAGACCTAAAGAATGAGTTGGATTGCAAAGCGATATAATCCGGACTAAAACAGAGCAAAAAATAGTTACTAGAAGGATTATGAAATGAGTCTCACACCACATCTATACAAAAATTAAATTTTAGAGACTTAACAAAAAGAGGCAGGGTCTAATATAGACCTTGTGCCGCGCACTAGAGCCTTGTATGATGGGCCCCGCACCTTGACCCCTCTATCAATCGGACTGGATTTGACCTAGTCAAAGTAGAGTCCAACTGGATTAGGATTTTGACCATATATATATATATATATATATATATATATATTATTATTATTATTATTGACGACATCTTTAGGGTTACGAGTTGTTACAACTCATTAGTAGATGATTACAACTTAGTCTTAGAGATTAGAATCATTATTCTTAATTTTTCGGGTTTACTTTATAGTTTTAGTATATTATTGTGGATTGAACAAGATTTTTTTTGCAAGAGCTACATTGGTCAAATGTTCTTATTATTTTATTCTACATTTGTGTTTTCTAGTAGTTTAATTTATTATAGTTATTGCTTTCCGCTAGTTATGAGTAGCTAAACTCATAACTAGGGTTATGAAGCTTAGAGTTGGGATGACAACAATTTTCTACAATAAATATCTTTTATTGAAGGGGTAATTACTGTGTATTAATTTTCTTTTGTACTTAACATTTTTAAAAAATGATTGACAACATTATAAAAAACTAGCACGTATTCTGATTTGGTTGACCATAGAAGTAGAGATTAGAAAAAAAAAAGAATCATTAACAATAATTTGGTGCTACCAACCATCATCATTTGATGAATATCATGACTTGTTTCGTTAATATTTTGTTGGTTAGCTGTTGATTCAGAGATAGAATTCTTTTGGATATTCTCAAAAATAGAAGAAAATTTTGTCCGATTTTCTGTAAATTTTTATTAGGGTCACAGTCTTATATTGAATCATGACATTAATGATGTCAAAAAAGTATAAACCTCAATTTCAAATATTTAATATTATTATAAATGTATTATATATGTATTCATATAAAAAAATTCTAGTTTACATAATAGTAAAAATATCTTAAAATTGTATTATAACTGTATTTTATATATATTATCAAGGTACTGTCAATGTATAGATCATGTATATTTTATAAATGAATATAACATATTTTATAACTGTATAGAATAAATATATAATCTTCAAATTCAATTTTTAAAAAAACAATCTTCAAATATCTATATTTTCAAATCTTCAAACCTTCAGTATACAATTTATTATAATTTTTTATTATTTATTATTTTAGTTCTTGATGTACCAAACAAAAGTTAGATACAATCGTGATACAATTGTGAAACAAAATTAATATAATTTTAATACAATTCTAATACAATCGTGATACAATTTTAAGACTTCATCTTATTGGAGCTTTAATCTAATATTTGTCCTAAAATGAACTTTAAATTTAACCAATCCCCCGCAAATTTGATATATAAACTCCAAACAATATTTTCAATGATTTGTAAGTACAACCAATCCAAACTAATCACAAATCCGTAAAATCTGAATCATGAATTCAAAGATCAAAACTTTTTAATAATCATCAATGATGAATCTTTTACTACTGTAATTTTAGAGATTTGAAATTTCTATTTGTATTTTTGGTCTTTGAAATCACAACGCCCAATTGAAGATTTTCCTACAATTATAGATTTTGATTGTAGAAGGAAACTGAGTTAGTTTGGTTACAAATTCGTGAATTGTGGGAGAAATTCTTGGAAAAGAAATCACGTGCACCCAAATATTGAATGTTTGTGAATTTTTAAATGGAAAAATTAGATAAATGTCCATTGAGTCAAAATTCTTTATCTAAAATATCTCAATTATTACTTATTACTCAAGATAGTCATGCGGTCACTGTTATTTTATTAGAAGTGCATTCGTTCTTGTCTTATTGGTGATTAATGACTGCTTTCCTTCTACTTCCTTTTTTTCCTTATTTATTTGCTGCTTTCCTTCTCCCTTCCTCCTCCCTCCTACTCCTTTTCTTCTTCTTCTGGCATATATATCTCTAATACGTAGTTATATATCATTTATATATTATTATACACTATTTATACAATATCAATAAATTTTATGTATATCATTTTGTTGAAAATAATTTTTGTTGCCGGTAAATATTGGTAAGTAGCCCTTTTTAAATTGATAAATATTATAAAATTAAGTTCTAAACAATATAACCATAAATATAAGAAGATAAGATATAAGATAAATGGGGACTTTTTTTCTATTCAAGTATATATCACAATGATAAATAATCCCCGTTTATAGTTAAGAAACTACTCCAAAAGTAAGCATGTTAAATGTCCAATTTAATAAATACATATTTATCCAAATAATTTATATAACATAGAAAATATATATACATGAATATAAGTAGTTTATTTATTAAGTAAATAGACAATCTACTAATTCGATATATTTATAATATTTTTTCAAAATGTTCGATAATGTGTCTCGTTAAACCTAGTATAAAAATTCAGAGAAAAGTTTAATGAAGAAAAAAGACTCATAATATGGCTTGAGTGCACGGTTTCAAAAGTGATCTGACTAATTTGAATATGGGATCAATTCAACAGTTGGGGTGAGGTTTATATTTTGTATTTTGTAAAAAACAAAGAAATTTTGAATATTATATTTCACATTATTATCAACCAAGTAATATCAACCAAGTAAAATGGTTGTCCACTTAAAATGGTGGATAGTCCATTTACTTTTTAAGTGGGTAAAATGTCCATTAATATTTTCCTCCACTTGTAAATATGGCTATAAATATAGCCTTAAACTTCAATGTAAAAACACACAAACACATAAAAGAAAGAATTACTATTACTCTCTCTATATTACTAATCTCTCTATTAATACTTTCTATATACATATTCTCTTGTTCTTCTTCCTTTATAAAATTGTCAAGTTAGTTAATTCATAACACGTTATCAGCACGAAGCTCTAATTTTTCAGAAAATTAACTTTTATATCAGGTATATCTACTAAAGAAATTTAATTTTTAAGTTATCTTTGTTACTTTCAAATTAATTTTCATCATGTCAAACTTGTCAAAATTGGAATTTGTGGCACTTGATATTTCTGGTAAAAATTATTTGTCATGGGTACTTGATGCTGAAATTCACCTTACCGCTAAGGGTCTTGGTGATGCTATAATTGAAGGAAATACAGCATCAAGTCAGGATAAAGCAAAGGCTATGATTTTCCTTCGTCATCATCTAGATGAAAGCCTAAAAATGGAATACTTGACAGTGAAAGATCCACTTGAATTGTGGAAAGACTTAAAAGGGAGGTATGACCACCTCAGGGCAACGGTATTGCCAAGGGCTCGTTATGAGTGGATGCACTTACGGTTTCAAGATTTTAAAACCGTAATTGAGTATAATTCTGCTGTATTTAGAATAACTTCCCAATTAAAATTATGTGGGAAAATATAAATGATGAGGACATGTTAGAAAAGACACTAACTACTTTTCATGCCTCTAATGTAATATTACAGCAGCAATACCGTGAAAAGGGTTTTAAAAAATACTCTGAATTGATATCATGCCTTCTGGTGGCTGAACAACATAATGCCCTTTTAATGAAAAATCATGAAGCCCGTCCCACTGGAACTGCTCCGTTACCGGAGGCAAATATGGTAAAAGCACATGGCCAGTCTGAAAGAAGACATAATAAATATCAAGGTCATAATAATGTGCGTGGGCGTGGCAATGGCAGAGGACGATATAATAATCGTCGTGGTGGTGGTCAACATAAAAGGGAGAACAATATCAGTTCTCAAAATGGCCCTTCAAAAAGTAACTGTCATCGTTGTGGCATGAAAGGCCACTGGAAAAATGAATGTCGGACGCCTGAGCATTTTGTAAGACTTTATCAAAATTCTTTTAAAAGAAAGGCAAATAGAGGTGGTGCCTCTTCTTCTAATGCTCGGATAGAGTCACACTTGGCGTTCGAAAATAATGTTGAGGCAAGGCCTTTGAATAATGATAATATTGAAGCAAATATGGCCTTAAGGGATGATGATTTTAATGACATCAATGATATTACTCATTTGGAGGTTGAAGATTTTTTTAAGGATCTTAATTGATGTTTAATTTCATGTTTTTCAATATGTTATCATGTACTTTGAATTATTGTGTTTTTACGTTTATGTATTTGAAGAAAAAAAATAATAATCAAGGTTACATTTTTATGATAATTGTATATTATTTATTACATTGTGCTATTTTACAATGTTGTAATTAATTACTATTAGTGTGCTATTATTTAATCTTAATATCATATTGTTACTAAAAATAATATTCGCTTTATTTAATGTCATTATACTAACTGTTTATTCTTGTTAATATTTTAGACATTAATAATGTATAATGATTGTATTATTTTTGTCAATAAACAAATTATCTATACATGATGAATAATATTATATTAATGTTTTATAATATTTTATATTTGTTTTTAATACTTGTGTATAATATTTATTTAAGGTTAATAAGTGTATAATTCCATAAACTAAATTATTGTAACATTCATCATAATTGAATCATATAATTTTTTAAATTCTAAATTAGCATAATTTAACTTTAAAAAAAAAAAAGGGACTTATGTTTTACTAGCAAAATTGTTACTTATTTTATTTCTTACAATGCATTTTTATTTTATGAAGATAAATAAATTTATCAGTGTTCAATTGGATTCAAGATGAATAATGGAGATATGTGCATTTTGGATAGTGCCACAACTCATACGATATTAAAAGAAAAGAAATATTTTTGTCATTTGATTATGAAAAAGGCCTATGTCAATACAATATCTGGTAGTACAAAATTAATTGAAGGCTCTGGAAAAGCAGTCTTATTACTACCTGAAGGAACGATATTGGTAATTGATAATGCATTATATTGTAGTAAGTCTCAAAGAAACTTGTTAAGTTTCAAGGTTATTCGCCAAAATGGCTATCATATTGAGACTACAAATGAAGGAAAGGTTGAATACCTTTATATTACTACAATAAATATGGAGAAGAAAATTGTGCACGAAAAATTACCTGCACTTTCTTCTGGGTTGTACCATACAAATATTGGTACTGTTGAATCACATGCCATTGTAAACAAAAGGTTTACTGATTCTAATGATTTTATCATTTGGCATGACCGGTTGGGCCATCCCGGTTATAATATGATGCGCAGAATTATTGAGAATTCACATGGACACACTTTGAAGAATCAGAAAATTCTTCAATCTAAGGAATTCTCTTGTGTTGCTTGTTCCCAAGGAAAACTGATTATCAAACCATCAGCAACTAAGGTTGGGATTGAATCCCCAGCGTTTCTGGAACGTATACAAGGTGATATATGTGGGCCAATTCACCCTTCATGTGGACCATTTAAATATTATATGGTCTTGATAGATGCATCTACAAGATGGTCACATGTGTGCTTATTATCAACTCGCAACATGGCTTTTGCGAGATTGTTAGCTCAAATTATAAGGTTAAGAGCACAATTTCCAGATTATGCATTAAAGACAATTCGTCTTGATAATGCTGGTGAATTCACATCTCAATCATTTAATGATTATTGTATGTCAATTGGAATAAAAGTTGAGCATCCGGTCGCTCATGTACATACACAAAATGGTCTAGCGGAATCATTGATTAAACGCCTCCAATGGATAGCTAGACCATTGCTAATGAGGACAAAACTTCCTATTTCAGTATGGGGGCATGCTATTTTGCATGCAGCAGCACTTGTGCGCGTAAGGCCAACAAATTATCATGAATTTTCCCCATTACAGTTGGCGTTTGGAAGAGAGCCAAATATATCCCATCTTAGAATATTTGGGTGTGCGGTATATGTCCCAATTGCTCCACCGCATCGCACAAAGATGGGTCCCCAAAGAAGGTTGGGAATATATGTTGGGTATGAATCTCCTTCTATTATAAAGTATCTAGAACCTATGACTGGAGATTTATTTACGGCAAGATTCGCTGATTGTCATTTTGATGAATCAGTATACCCAACATTAGGGGGAGAACATAAGCAGATGAAAAATGAGATAGATTGGAATTCATTGTCACTATCTCATTTAGATCCTCGAACAAATCAATGTGAGCAAGAAGTTCAAAAGATGATTTATTTGCAGAATATTGCAAATCAACTGCCGGATGCATTTACTAACCTTCCACGGGTTACTAAATCGCATATCCCAGCTGCTAATGCTCAAGTTCGAGTTGATGTCCCGGTAGGACAACTTATTCAGGCAAATGAATCTAGACCACGCTTAAAACGTGGAAGACCATTTGGTTCCAAAGATAAAAATCCTCGAAAAAGGAAAGGAATGAATGATCAAGATGATCATAATTTGGAGGCGAGTGCTCAAGAAGAGCCCAGAGATACAACAAATGGTGATACCACCGAGGAGGTCCAAGTACCTGAAAATAATGAGAATGAAGAAATCTCAATAAGTTATGTCTCGACAGGAAAACGGTGGAACCGAAATAATATTGTGGTCGATAATATTTTTGCTTATAATGTTGCCATTGAAATAATGCAACAAGATAAGGATCTTGAACCAAAATCTGTCGATGAATGCAGACAGAGAAATGATTGGCCAAGATGGAAGGATGCAATTCAAGCAGAGTTAACTTCACTTGAAAAACGTGAAGTTTTCGGATCAATAGTTCGAACACCTGAAGGTGTCAAGCCAGTAGGGCACAAATGGGTTTTTGTGCGTAAACGAAATGAAAAGGGTGAAGTCGTAAGATATAAAGCACGACTTGTAGCCCAAGGTTTTTCGCAAAGACCTGGCATTGACTATATGGAAACATATTCCCCTGTGGTGGATGCAATTACTTTCAGGTATCTAATGAATTTGGCAGTTCATGAAAAGCTTGAAATGCAGTTAATGGACGTGGTCACTGCCTATTTATATGGCTCATTGGACCACGACATTTTTATGAAAATTTCCGAAGGGTTCAAAGTGCCTGAAGCATACAAGGATTCTCGAGAAAATTACTCAATAAAACTTCAAAAATCCTTGTACGGGTTGAAACAATCAGGGCGAATGTGGTACAATCGTCTTAGCGAATATTTGCTAAAAGAAGGATATAAAAATGATCCAATTTGCCCTTGTGTCTTTATGAGAAGGTCTGGATCTGAATTTGTCATAATAGCAGTATATGTTGATGATTTAAATATTATTGGAACTCCAGAAGAACTTTCAAAGGCAGTAAAATGCCTGAAAAAGGAGTTTGAAATGAAAGATCTTGGAAAGACAAAATTTTGTCTTGGTCTACAAATTGAACATTTTACAAATGGGATATTTGTCCATCAGTCAACATATACTGAAAATATTTTAAAGAGATTTTATATGGATAAAGCACACCCATTGAGTACTCCAATGGTTGTGAGATCTCTTGATATTAATACAGATCCGTTTTGGCCTTATGAAAATGATGAAGAACTTATTGGTGCTGAAATACCATACCTTAGTGCAATTGGTGCATTAATGTATCTTGCCAACAATTCTAGACCAGATATAGCTTTCTCAGTAAACTTGTTAGCAAGATTTAGTTCTTCACCAACACGCAGACACTGGAATGGAATTAAGCATATATTCAGATACCTTCGAGGTACCATTGATATGGGATTGTTTTACTCAAATGATTCCACGTCACAATTGATTGGTTATGCAGATGCGGGATATTTATCTGATCCCCATAAAGGTCGATCGCAAACAGGCTATTTATTTACATGTGGTGGTACAGCTATATCATGGCGTTCAACAAAGCAAACTATGGTTGCCACTTCCTCAAATCATGCAGAGATAATAGCCATTCATGAAGCAAGTCGAGAATGTGTTTGGTTAAGATCAATAACTGAACACATTCAAGAAACATGTGGTCTTTCTTTGACAAAAGACACTCCAACAATATTGTATGAAGACAATGCTGCATGTATAGCTCAACTGAAGGGAGGATACATCAAAGGAGACAGAACAAAACATATTTCACCAAAATTCTTTTTCACTCATGATCTTCAAAAGAAGGGTGAAATAGATGTCCAACAAATTCGTTCAAGTGACAATTTGGCGGATATGTTCACCAAAGCATTGCCAACATCAACCTTTGAGAAAATGAGATACAAAATTGGAATGCATCGTCTTCGAGATATTAAGTGATATTTTCATCAGGGGGAGCAAAATACGCGCTGTACTCTTTTTCCCTTAGTCAAGGTTTTGTCCCACTGGGTTTTCCTGATAAGGTTTTTAATGAGGCAGCACTCAAGGCGTATTATCAGATATGTGTACTCTTTTTCCTTCATTAGGCTTTTTCCCACTGGGTTTTTCCTAATAAGGTTTTAACGAGACACATTTCTCGTGGACATCCAAGGGGGAGTATTATCAACCAAGTAATATCAACCAAGTAAAATGGTTGTCCACTTAAAATGGTGGATAGTCCATTTACTTTTTAAGTGGGTAAAATGTCCATTAATATTTTC
Organism: Solanum dulcamara; assembly: GCF_947179165.1. Lineage (NCBI taxonomy): Eukaryota > Viridiplantae > Streptophyta > Magnoliopsida > Solanales > Solanaceae > Solanum > Solanum dulcamara. The sequence continues at coordinate 50,280,102 of NC_077237.1, read as the reverse complement.
CTCCACTTGTAAATATGGCTATAAATATAGCCTTAAACTTCAATGTAAAAACACACAAACACATAAAAGAAAGAATTACTATTACTCTCTCTATATTACTAATCTCTCTATTAATACTTTCTATATACATATTCTCTTGTTCTTCTTCCTTTATAAAATTGTCAAGTTAGTTAATTCATAACACATATTCCATTTAACTTAATTGCAATTTAAACTAGACTTTTGACCTTGACTAATTTCAACACTCTTTTCACACCCATACACCCTTGACCTAATTGCATGTCTGTGAAGTTTTAATTTTCTCCTCCATAAATGCCCCTCCGCCACATTATTACATAGCAGAGCAGCGTGGCCATGGAAATTGAACAGGCTATTATTGAAGTGGAAATGGAAGATGAACCCATTCCAGCGTCGATTCCCAAGTAGCCACCGAAGATTCGGCGTCTGGAGGATTATGTGGTTCACAAAATCGCGGCTGGGGAAGTCATCCAACGGCCAGTCTCTGCCGTCAAAGAGCTCATTGAGAACAGCCTGGACGCTGATTCCACCTCTATTTCCGTTGTTGTTAAGGATGGTGGTCTTAAACTTATCCAAGTTTCCGACGATGGCCATGGAATCCGTGTACGCTTCTCAGTTCCCATTCTAAACAACTTTTCCAGTTAAATTTATTTTCTTAATTTTAATTTAAATATTCCGAAACTGCACATTTAAGTATTATTACTGAAATGGCCAAATATTTTGGGGCAGTGGAAGTACTAATACTCAACCACCGTTATATATATATTTTGACTCCTATGCTTCTCCACTGAAAGATTTTATTTTGTTTCCTTTTTTATGTTTTATTTTTTTTATAGTACGAAGATTTGCCAATTTTATGCGAGAGGCATACAACACCCAAGCTGAGTAAATTTGAAGATTTGCAGTCCATTAGATCGATGGGATTTAGAGGAGAAGCCTTGGCTAGCATGACATATGTGGGTCATGTCACTGTCACCACCATTACTATGGGCCAGTTGCATGGATACAGGTGATATAATGTGTACAAGAGTAGTTGTTTTTCCATCCTTGAAAATGAAATACCTCACAGGAATATATGTTGTATTGTGTTGGGGAATTACATCATGCATGATAAACATTTTCATTGCGTATGATATGCTTTCCCTTGGATTTTTGTTTGTATGTAGGTTGTGCTTTTAGTAATTACATCTTTCTTTCTCAAAGTATTTTTTCCCCGTAATATTTTCTTTCACAGCAACTTAGTTTGCCTCGGAGTTTTGAGAGTTATTCCCTAGCAGGCTTTTGTTGTTTTCTTTTTAGGTTTCTTCACGTTAGTGGCAAATGTAGCTTATTAGCTACAGGTTACCGAACCCACTATTGTCAACATGGAACATGGATATATATGTGAAAAGCCACTAATTTATATATTCTGGACCCATAAATCAAAAGTACAATAAGTTCTGTGCTAAGAACTTTAAAGATCGAAACCAACAAGCTTATATTCTGCATGTGCCTTTGCTTCATGTTCATATTTATCTAAATAGTCATTATATGATTTAGAGAAAAAGTAAATTGTTGATATAACTTTTTTTTCTTCCTTGGGATCTTCCAGGGCAACATATAGAGCCCGTTTGGATTGGCTTTAAGTTTCAAAACCAACTTAAAGCCCCTTTTTAGCTTTTGGACGTGTTTGCCTAATGCTGACTTTAAGCCATAAAGTTCTTAAAGTCAGTCAGAAATGAAAAGTTAGGATTCCTAACTTTTTTTTCCAAAGTGCTTAAAGTCATTTTCTTTGACCATGGAAATTACTTTTATATCCTTTATATTATAACTAAATTCTCAAACTACCTTTTTTTATTCTTTTAACCCTAAAATTCACATCATAAGCACTTTTATCCAAACACTCAACTGCTTATTTATAAAAATAATTTTCAGCACTTCAAAGTTCTAAAAACACTTTATACATAAAAGTTACTTTTTTTAAGCCCATCCAAACGGGCTCATAGAGATGGTTTGATGGTGGATGAGCCAAAAGCTTGTGCTGCTGTCAAGGGTACCCAGATAATGGTATGATTGCAACGTCTTGTTTCCTAGATTCTGTGATCGTGTTTTGCTCTTTATCTTTAAGTCCTCATATATAATTTGATGGACATTGGGATGTGGGAACATTGAAGGCAATAGGGCTTTTATTTTTTAAAATGGTATATAAGACCTAGCTCAGAAGCATTCTGGCTTCAAGTTTGATTAAGTCTTTATTTTTCTATGAAAACGCTTAGTTCCACTAATTGAAATGTCCTTTATTTGGAAGTTCACTAATACTTTCTCTGTTTATGTGTGAAGCTATAATAATTGCAACAAGAACTTTTGCTTGGTTGTTTTTCCCCCAAGATTGAAAATTTATTTTATAACATGGCTGCGCGAAGGAAAACCCTTCAGAATTCTGCCGATGACTATCCAAAAATTGTTGACCTTATTAGTAGGTTTGCAATTCATCACACACATGTGAGCTTCTCTTGTAGAAAGGTTAGTTGTTTGACAATATTATGTTCCTTTATTGCTTTTATTATTTATTCTCTCGTGTTCAAACACATGTTTCGAAATACACCACTTTAGAATTTCTTTGTACACAGCATGGAGCTGGTAGAGCAGATGTTCACACTCTCGCTACTACTTCAAGGCTTGATGCGATTAGATCCGTTTATGGAGTTTCAGTTGCTCGAAATCTGATGAAAATCGAAGTTTCTGATACTGGTCCATTAAATTCAGTTTGTAAGATGGATGGTTTCATCTCCATCTCTAATTATATTGCGAAGAAGATTACAATGGTGCTTTTTATAAATGGTATGTAGTAGTATTGGTTTAATAATATAACACGTGGTCAAGCTGAGACCAAAGGGTTCTTAATGTTATGTCTGTTGCAGCCTTAATAAACACAGCTTTACTAGTTACTTGAAACTGGGTCAACTATCCGCTACAGATATATTACTGTCATATGTAGGCCCATTAAATTCGCATGTATTCTCCATCCAATCTCAAATCTCGAGTTATTGTGATACTGGACTTGGGCGTTGCACCTTGTGCTTCCTTTAACATCTTTTCAACTTTATGATCTGATGACAACTGCTTCCCTCAACCTTAAAGAAAATTGATCTTTTATGTGTGTGTGTGTGTGGGGGGGGGGATTTTCAGTACACATGTAGAGCTTCTAAGAAAATAAAGTTTAGAACTAGGTCATTCCCATATTTATAAACATGACTTAGATGTTTCAGATGCTTTCAACGAGTTTCCTTAATGTACAACTTTGTTACTACCATCAATTAGCTTACTGTCTTGATTTGGCAAATGTTCCTTTTCTTTCTTTTCCAGAAAGACTCGTTGATTGTGGTGCTTTGAAGAGGGCAATTGAAATAGTCTATACTGCAACATTGCCTAAAGCATCAAAACCTTTCATATACATGTCAATCATTTTGCCACCCGAGCATGTTGATGTGAATATACACCCAACAAAGAGAGAGGTATCTATGATTCTCTACTTGAAACTTTCATGAATCTCTAGCCTAACAGGTGGTATTGTTGGCAGAATTAGAACTATTACTTGTAGAAAGGAAAATTGAATATTGTTACATAAGTGGATCTTCCGACATTTCACCTCCACTCGAAAACCTTCGTTGTATCGCAGCACCTCTAATCACGTTATCAGATATTTGTTGAACACTTAATGCTGCATATGGAAAACATTTCTGCATAGAGCTTGGAAAACCTATGATGGTTTGACCATGAGATTGCTGATTTGTATTTATGGAAACTTGATGGGAGAACTCTCATATTTCAAGTAATCTCTACTTGGTTCATCTATATTCACAAAGAAAATTCCTTCCGGGAAAAATATGTTGTAACCTTCATTTCTAGGGCCAAGGAATTGGTAATATACCTGTGGGGGTCGAGATAAACTGTTTATGTGTCTTTTCATTTTTTAGTTCCAACTACTCTCTACTTGGTTTCATGTAGTGTTATCAAAAGCAAAAAACGCAAAAAAGCTCTAAGGTCCGTTGGAGCTTTAAGCACAAAGCGCAAATAAAGCATGAGCTTTAATGAAAAAGGCGGAAAGGAAGAAAAAAATACAAATATATATGTTTAGTCCAAACAAAAAATTATAAGCATGAATGACAAATATATGAACAAATAACAACAACAACAACAACAACAACAACAACATACCCAGTGACATCCCACAAGTGGAGTCTTAGGAGGGTAGAGTGTACGCAGAACTTATCACTACCTCGTAGAAGTAGAGAGGCTGTTTTAGAGAGACCCTCGGCTTGAGTATATGAACAAATAAGTTGAAAAAAAAACACGATAAAGTGAAATGTCAATTGTTTACTGTCTCCTCTTTCGAAGAGGCTCATTGAAAAGGAAAAGTATGTATTAGAACCTTGATGACGACATTGAAGCACACATTAAGCAAGGTGAAGCGCTCAACACGTTTTGAGCTTCGCTTCAAGGCTTTAGCACGCCTTTGATAATACTGGTTTCATGCAGAAAATGCAAAGTCAGAACAGAGTGGGTATCTTTCAGAATTAGAAAGGTTAAAGTGGTCTGGCTAATTTTGTATAATATTGACTTGAGATGAGTTTAGAAGTAACATGGTCAATGAGGATTCATATAGCCGACTCCAACTTGTTCAAGATTGAGGCATAATTGTTGTAGAAAGATTAAAAAATAGAAAGGCCAAATGGTCTAGCCAACATGAAAAATCACACAGAAGGTCTAAGAATAACCCTCAGATGAAAACTCACCCGTAGAAGATATGATCATAAGGAAATGACATTGATTTGGTCAGCAAGGGTAAATTGTAAAATAAAATAGAGAAACACACTATAAGGGCCCAATTTTTTGAAAATAAAAACAAAAAGAAGAGAGAAACAGAACCTATGGAAAACTAAAAACACAGAGAAAATTGCCTGACAAAGAATGATGAGATCAGATAGGGTTTGAGTTCAAGTCTGGCCAGGTGGAGACAAAGAGCTCAACTTTTGGTTCCTTTGTGAGAACTTGGTTGTCTCAATTTCTTTCTTTGACAAAACCAACTTTGGATTCTTAAAAAATACTACCTTGTATATCTTTGTTCTGTGTTGAAATCATCATCAATGCCTTGTGATTCCTCATTAAATTTTTAAGAATTCTTAGTGTAGCCGAACATTCATGGTATATTGGTGTCCAAGAATTTATTGCATTGGGTTGTTATAAAATGGTACAGATACCAAGCTAAGTTTTCATATTTCATTTGCAATATGGAAAAAATAAATATTCCATGAATTTACTCTAGTTAGAAATGCAAAGAACACCACAGTTCCCTTAAGAATACCAAATACGTTGAACATTATATTTGATAAAACTAAGAGACATATTGCGGTTGATTCATTGTACAATATCAAATCTGATATTGTCTTTACATTTTTGTGCAATATTATAGTGGTAGTGTTTGATTTAAGGGTACAAAAGTCATTTTCCTTTTGATAGGTATTTTGGCAATTCAACTTTGGACTTAGGGTTCTCCCACTTTTATATTTAATAAGAGTAACAGATAGATAGATAATAGATAGGGTAGCATTTGTTTTATGAGAAAGGTAATAGAATCAGCTTTGTAAGAGAAAGAATTGGATGATTGTTTAATGGTTCAATTCTTGAAAAGTTACTAGTGGTTCATATAGAATCATTTATTGATATGCAGGTAAGCCTTTTGAATCAAGAGTTCATCATAGAGAAGATCCAGTCTGTAGTAGGGTCAAAATTGAGAAGCTCCAATGAGTCGAGAACATTCCATGAACAGGTAAGGATCACCTACCTGACAGTTGCTTAAAGATATGTAAGCATATCATACTTATACACATAAAAAGCAGCAGTTCTCAATAATATGGATCCATGTCCTTTTTTGTTTTTGATAAGTCAATTTGACTTATATTTATTATAGGAAAAAGAGCCAAATATACCCTTGAACAATGGGTCAATTTTACCCTCCGTTATGTTTTTGGCTCAAAAATGCCCCCAACTAACAAAATAGCTCAAAAATACCTTTCTTACTAACGATTGCTGAATATGGAGGGATGTGATTGTTACTAAATATGGACTTCTCAATCCTTGGATTACTAAACAACCACTTCCTCACACATGGTCTGGAGCCACATGAGTGCCCATTGGGTTTCTTTTCAATCAAAGACCTCAATAGTAATTGGAGATGGCAGGAAAGTAGGTTCTGGCTTGATACCTGGTCTGGAAAGTCAACACTAATGGATCTGTACCCAAACGTATTCAATCTGGCACAAAATTCTGATGCGATCAGATTATTAGACAATCAAGGTTGGAATATCATATTCAGCTGCAACATCAATACCTAGGAAATGGACAATTTATGTTCACTACTAATTCTCCTTCACAAGACCCCTGCCCTTCTTCCCGTAACGATTCTCGATGGTTAAAGTTTGACACTAAAGGGAGGTTTACTGTCAAATCATGCTACACAGTAGAGGGCTAATGCTGCTGAAAAGTTTCTCTGGAAATGCATTTGGAGAAACATAGCACCACTGAAAGTTGAGTGTTTTATTGGTGGCAAAAGTCTGTCTTACGCATGAGAACCTTCAAAAGAGGGAACTATGTGTGGTAGATGGTGCCTCTGCCTAAAGCAAAACGAAGAATACAATAGCCTATTTCTTCATTGCTCTTTCACCTCACAAATCTGGAGTTTCTTTACTAACATACTGGGAGTTATTTGGACTATGTTGAAAACTGAGTTGCTATAATGCTGGCGTTTAAAAAGGTTTAGGAAAGACAAAGAGGAAAACTTCAAACACCATTCCATCAGTAATATGGTAGAGTTTTTGGAGTGAAAGGAATGCAATAATATTTGAAAGCAAATCTGAATGTGTAATTAGCATCAAGTACAAATGTATGTGTGTATATATCATATATGTATGTGGCAATTGAAAAATAGATACCATGGTTGACTTTTTAAGTTCATTACGCAATCTGTAATGAACCTCCCTGTATATTGATGAATTACATTTACCAATCAAAAAAAGAAGAGGATGATACTTGGAGATATACTTTGCCGAAACATCAATGTAACAATTAAGAAGTTATTGAGCTTGTTGTTTTCATTTTGCTTCCTTAATGTTGTCATATCCAAATCCGACTGTGCACACTCTCAGTCCTTTAGGTGCTTTTCCAAACAAACTCCTTCCTTCTGCAGTCCTGAATGCAGATCCATAAGATTAGGATATGAAAATCCCATTGTATTGGTGAATTCGAATTGTAGCCAAAATGAAGCTGTATGTTTGCCGGTAGAGACAGGTAGGGCCAATCCGAACTCCTTCGACGGAAAATTACATTATTTATACATGGTTAAAAATATCTTTTTATGTATACATGGTAGATGTTGAACCTCCTTTAGCTTCTTCGTATGTTTACTTTTAATATTTTAAACTCTAGTGAAAATCTTGGCTCCCATTGAAGTTTGACCTGAACTTTTTTCCCGGACTGTTCACTAGATTTATCATGCTTCCTTGCCAGCCCATTGGTATGCTTTCTCTTGTTCACTATTCCTAATTATCCACCATATTTCATATGTGAGACAGATCATGGATTTTTCTTCATCCAGTCCAATGGCCACAATTAAAGATTCCATTAAAGAACTGTCTCCTTCTGGTATGCTGCTTACATTTACTGACTTTCTCATCCTAGAAATAAGGTATAACTTATCTAGTTCTTTTAGAATCTGATAATTTGCAGATTCTGCCTCTTTAATATCCATTATGTTTCTTGTTTATTAAGGGATAAAGTCACAAAAAGTGCCACATAAAATGGTACGAACAGATACTTTGGACCCTTCCGGAAGGTTGCACGCTTACATGCAAATGAAGCCTCCTGGTAATTCAGAAAGAAGTTCTTGCTTGAGCTCTGTGAGGTGGGTCTCATCTTTCCCTGCACATGATTTCTAATTGTTAAATGGTTTTAGATTTCTGTAATATGACAGGCTGCTCGCCTGTCCTTCAATTTCTGTTAGAATATTGGTATGTAAATATTATGCATCATGCATTTGCACTGAGGGATTATTTAGTAACTCAAAATTGGATTTAAGTCTATCGTTAGCTTTTCTTTCTAGTAGTGCTCAGTCAAGGGAGGGACATGTTGTCCAAATCCTATTCCCTTAGCCAATTATTTTTCCTACTTTTATATATGTTTAAATATTATATAAATGACACATATATATAAGGGCCAACTCCTTTGACCCAAGAAAATTCTACAGTGCATTGATGAAGGTGTTTCACTTAACGTTTGCTGAATTGTTGAGGTTCCATGCTCGAAACCTAGAAGGCTTGACCTGTGGTTTTTTCCTTAAATAAAAGACCATAGCCAGCTTACCCTTGTTGTAAACAAGATTCTTCTGATAAATAGACTTTATATTCTCCAATGGCCCAAAGTCTAAAATAAGTTATTTTCTTTTGCAGCTGCCAAAGGTGACCACTACATGCAAAATCATTAAATTGGCCAAAAGAAACTCAAAGTAGATTCATAAGCCACTTGTATATTTCCTGACTGTGCTACTTGGCAAAACACACCTTATTATCCTATTAATGGATAATACTCAAGTTAAATTGTTTTTTTTTTTGAGAAAGTTAACCAGTGTTATAACAGAGAAGTACACCAATAATGAACTCCTGTAGTAATTTACATCAAAAGTATAGGGGGACTGTCAAAAAGAATCTTTATCTATATCTGTATATATTAATTGTAGAATGCAGACCTAGATTGTTAAAGTGCAACCTAGAATTGTTAGACATAGCTGTTTGTTAAAGCATCTATGGGTTTACAGTATATGTACATTTAACTAGATATTTTTAACTTGTAATCTTGTTTTGTTTTTAACGAAGAAGTTTAAAATTGGTAAGTAATGCTTTTTAACAAAGTGGTGTGCTTTTGACCAACTGTTTAAAAAGGTAAAAGCGCAACATCAAAACACTGTTGCTTTGAGGTTCCGTTATAAACAAAGAAAAAAATGAGTAGGGAAAAACCATTTTTTGTGTCTGGTGGGACCCTAATGTTGATTGTCTCCCGATCTACATTTATCTCTGCCAAAACCCTTTGCAGGATATCCTGCACATGTCACTTACTACATTAAAGGGGTCGGTGTTGTGAAATGGAGTGGTCTAAGGATGGACAGTTCAATTATCTATTGAGAAGGAAGGAAATGGACCTTAAATGAGTGATTTAAGCTACAAATCTCTGATAAAGTGGTCTCCATTGTATGAACAGTTGCTTGGTGATAACACAAGGTTGGGCATCAAATTTTGCAGAATGAAACAGTACTTGAGAAAAAACAGAGAATGGAAGAAGCTAAGCTAAACTAGCTAATTACGGTATATTTTCATTGATAAAAACCAACATCAAATGAGTTCATTACAATAAATATCCCTTTTTAACCCTATATGACTCACCATCATTGCCCTCTAATGGATAAGGCTAGTACAGTACTATAACATAATTCTTGTAGGGACGAGATAGGGAACCCTAAGTGAATTACTGGGTCTAATGTGTAAGTCAGATAAATTGTTATTTAGAACATAAAGGACTTAACTGTCACCTCAACAACTGGTCTTATAAAAACTCAACGGCTAGGTATCACTATGCAAGCCCAGTGTACAACTCGACTAAGAACCTGCTCCTTCTTCAGTTGCAGCTTCAATATTGATCTGCATCATTTCCCTTCCCTTAAAACCACCCTTGTCCCCGACGAAGAATGTTGGAAACCTGGTTTCAATACATGATAATTTTCCCAAGTAGCTTGTTTTTAGGCATTTCCTTCCACTCTTGAGAAGCTGAGAAACAATCTTATTCCCCTTTTTAATCCTCCTCTTCTCTAATACAGCTTGGGGATCCACACAGTATGGACTTCCCAGGTCAACCACCAGAGGGTGATTGATATTAACTGGCATATGATGACATAGCTCAGTTGAGAGACATGAAATGTGGGGTGGGTTGCAACTTGAGGGGGAATGGTAATTTGTATGCCACTGGTTCAACCTTCTGAATTATCTGATTAGGGCCATAGAACTTGGCCGATAACTTAGAGAAACTCTGATTGGATAGCGTTAGTTGCTTGTATGGCTGTTTATTGAGATTACCCAATCTCCTAGTTGCAACTGTCTGTCACTCCTGCTCTTGTTGGCTAGAGATTGCATTCTCTGCTGAGTCCTATGTTGATGAAACCTGAGAAGTTGTAATTTGAATTCCCTTGCAATCATACAATGTTCCTTTTTTATCTTTACTTCAAGGCGTTGGAGCTTCTCTTAAAGTTTTCTTCTTTGTGATCTTGCCATTAGTCTTCTAGGAGCTTCAAGGACTGGTCCTTGTTTTCAAGTGTTGATTGGCTTCCTTGGATGCTACCTCTCGAAGTGCTCTCTTGATAGTAGACAACATGAACAAAAGAACATCATGTAAATGATAAATATTTAGGGAGGTCTGCTATTATATAATCATCCTTATTGTTTTGCACTATATGGTGGGCACCACTGTGGAAGAAGCTGAAGTGGATATTTCTTGTTTACTGCCTTTGCCAAAACTATTTTACGGTAAAGGTTCCTGGATGGAGGTATACATATTCTAAAACTTGAAGGAGGATTATGTGGTTTGTAGATCTTGTTGGCTTGCTTTGGTTTCCCTGAACTAGAAGTTCCTTGGAAGTTAGCTATATTGAGTATAGTATATAGGCATGCACATTACCATACAAACATGATATTTCAATTAAGTTGTATATACCATAACTACTCAAACATCAGGTTGAGAGTTTAGTTAAACATGCTACCAACATATTTTTTCATGCAAAGAATCATGTTGCAGGTCTTCCATCAGACAAAGGAGGAATCCTGGTGAAACCGCAGACCTCACTAGCATCCAGGAGCTTGTTAATGAGATTGATAATGACTGTCACCCTGGTATGTGCTGATGGATTACCAAAATTTTAGTAGATAGGAAAACAAATTAGCCTTTTACTCCTACTAATCTTGAGTTATTAATCTTGTAGGTCTTGGATATTGTTAGGCATTGCACATATACTAGGATGGCGGATGAGATTTTTTCTTTGCTTCAACACAATACACACCTTTATCTTGTTAATGTGATTAACTTGAGGTAATCTACCACTTTATCTTTTTGATAGGATGTCAGTATTCTAAGGAAGATTTAATTTTTTTTGTTGCATTTCTATCAAGGTTCATCGGTGATATTGATATCATCAACATAAACCACTACATAAATACACAAATTTGGAGTAGAATGTCGATAAAACGTAGAGCGATCAACTTTGCTATGAGTCATGCCAAATTCTTGAATTATTGTGCTGAACTTTCCAAACTAGGCTAGAGGAGACAATTTCAAATAGAGTGATCGGCACAATCGACATACAAGGCTATTAGACTCCCTCCGAGCAACAAAGTGGTGGTCGTATAAACTTCATCCTCAAGGTCACCATGGAGAAACCAAAACAACAACAAACCCAATTTAGTCCCATAGTGGGGTCTGGGAAGGATGAGATGTACGTAGACCTTAACGCTATCCTTGTGGGTTAGACCCTCTACTCGAAAAAAAGCATTCTTAATGTCTAAATGATAAAGAGTCTAATGGCGGACAACAACCATGAATTGAAAAAGATAGACAAATGTTATTTTAGTCACGGGAGAGAAAATACTACTGTAAGCAAGCCCAAATATCTGAGTATAACCCCTTGTCAACTAGGCGAGCCTTAAGCTGATCAACATGGCCTTCAAACCAATTTTGTTGATTTACTTGAAGAAAGAGGACCAAGCTCTTAAGTATCCCTCGCATGTGAAGCAAACATCTCATCGATTATAGCTTGTCGCCATCCTGGATTAGAAAGTGCTTCACTGTAGACTTAGGGATGGACATAGAGGACAAAAATCATATAAAGGCATAATGGGGTGATGATAGACGATGATAACTTAAAAAAAGTGTATGGGGGTCAGTATTACAACTGGAACATATACCTCTTTTTATGTGCAATCGAGTTGACTAGGAGGAGACAACTTTGCAGTAGGTGGAGGGTCCAATGCAGGACTTGAATCATCTTAGCATGATGCTCGACATGGACGGCGATGATAGGTTAGGAGTGATAGCATTGTGGCTGGAAATTTAGAAGTAACCATATTTCCTCAAAGTTGATATAGGTAAGACCTCAGAGATATTAGGATGATGAGAAGAAAATGTAAAGTAAGGTAGAGACTAAAAAAATGTGACATCGACTGACATAAGGTACCGATGAAGATCAGGTGATTAGCAACGATACCCCTTGAATTAGAGAATAACCAAGAAAGACACATTTGAGAGCACGAGGGATTATTTTTTTTTTACCGGGCTAAGTTATGAAAAAAAATGTGATCCCAAAGATATGATGAAGAAGAGAGTATAGAGGTTACTTAGCAAACAATATTGAATAAGAAATCTGATTTTGAATCGAAGATGAGAGCACCTGAATAATTAAATAGCAAGAGGTGAGAACTATATTGCCCCAAAATGCAGTGGAACATGGGATTGAATGAGAAGAGAGAGTGCACTAAGGGATCGTTTGATAGTGTGTTTAAGAATAGTACCGAATAGGGTGTCTAGTTATGTTGACATTATGTCTTATCCACTGTATGGTTTATGTATTAAAAATAAGATGCATTGCTTAATTTCTAAAAAAATCATTTGTTTACAATAGTACCCTCCACATTTTTTAGTTTTGTATCCTTTAAGGGACTTCAAGGGCAGTTCTGTTTTTAACCATGCTTATTCATTTACTAGTGACGATAACCGTGTTGTGTACGTGCCCAATAATATTAATTTTTATAGCAATTGGTTATACTTTTTACGATATGTGGAATAATATTCATATTTGAATGTACTATTATTTTAAAAGTAGCTATTAGTTGTTTTCCCAATTTCAACCATAACTTCAAATTAAATTTCAAATTTTCATGGCGAAACGCTGATTTTCAAGCAATATTTTGTCTTTTTCCTGTCAACAAAAAGAACGCACAATTGTTCCAACTAAATTTCCTTTGTCCTTTGGACTTTTGGTTAAATCTTACCTCTGAAAATAGGAAAAAGATGTCAAATACTCCCTCTGTTCACTTTTGTTTGGTAACTATACTACAAATATTTTTTTACTTTTACTTCTCACTTTTAGCATATCAAGAGATTGAAAAACGTCTCGTAATGTATTTAACCATAAAAATAGATTATGCTCCTGTGGAAGTATCTACTTGCTATGGAACCTCGGGTGTAAAAGTTTGAATTTCATATAGTAAAAAAAGGGGGACGTACTGTATTCGAAAAAAGTGAAATATAGTAAATATCATAAAGACAAATGTAGTGGGGGTTGTAAACCGGACAATATACAACTTTGTTTTGAAAGATATGACACTAAAAGTTGTAGAGCTGGTCATCTTTCATATCGAGGCATTGAAATAGCGCATTCTGCTATACACATTAATTACTTATTCTTCAAATCATTTTCCAATACGTAAGATTATATGTCAATTAATATGAATATTGTGAAAAAATATTCATATTAATCATTAATTTAAAAAGTGTACAAAATTTAAAGTGGACAAATAAAAATGAGTACAAAATATAGATGGCGGAATAAGTTAATTTCATTTATAATTTACTAAGAAAAAAACTAAAGTTAATAAGTAATGAAAATTAGTAAGAAAATTAAAGTTAATAAGTAAGAAAATATAACGTTAATTTCATTTAGAATTTATTAAGAAAATTAAAGTTAATAAGTAATGAAACCTAAAGCAAGACCCACATTTACATTTTCATTCAACAAGCAAGCAGCACAAGCGGGCATGTTGACCATTGGCTGCTTGCTTGTTCCCACTTATATATATATATATATATATATATATATATATATTCATTTATTTATAACCTTGATATTGTTAATGTCATGGTTTGCTATGTATAAGAATAGTATTGAATAGGGTGCATAACTAACACCTGTATTAGTTATACCTAAGTTGAAAACACTACCAAACAAGAAATTAAATGATACCAAAGCTAATACCAGCATTATCTCCTCTAATACATCCTACCAAACAAACCTTACCGCATTCTGCCGAGGGGTGTTCATACAAGATGTCTGACGAATGATTCTATGGTGAGTCAAAATTGCTAAAACGAGGAGGATAAGTATTCTAAGGCATTATCACTATGAAAAGTATGAATAGAAACACCAAATTGATTTTATATATCCGCTCAAAACTCCTTGCACATAGAAAATAACATAGAACGATCTTTCATTAAGCAATTCCAAGTAGTTCTGGAATAACCATCATTGAAACTAACAAAATAATGAAATCCTAAGGTTGAACCGACTCTACTAGGACCCCAAATATCATAATGAACTAATGGAAAAATACTCTACATGACTCTCAACATTACATGGAAAGGTAGTGCGAGTGTGTTTCCCAGGTTAACATGACTCACAATCTATTATGGATGGCCTCTACAAACCAGGCACCATCTTCTGTAGCTTGAATAAACTCAGATGTCCCAAACTTCTATGAATTACGTCTAGAGGATCTATAATGGGACACGTTGTGAAGGAATTAGGAGAGGTAAAGTAGTAGAGGCCTTGTGATTCATGCCCTGCACCAATTGTTTGTCCTGTATTGCGGTTCTGCATAATAAAAGAATCATCAAGAGATATTATGGCATAATTTAGGGCATGAGTCAAACAACTGATATATGCAAGAAAGATAACTTGGACATAAAGAACAAAATTGAAAGTGATAGAGGAAACTGGAAAGGGGATTATTTTACCCTTCATTAAAAAAGGCTGAGGTGCTTTCTGTCAAGCTCGAATGGATGTGTTCTCTCTTGGTGCATTTTAGCGAGGCTTGCTAACGTGTGCGGTGTGCTTAGCCTGAAAATATGTGGTAGATCTGAAATCACAGGAGGAATATTGGAAGAACTCACATATTGTATTTTCATGGGCTACACACCATACATTAAGAGTATGGAACTGTATGTTGCTAATGCCTGCAGGTTTGTCGCAAAACCCCAAATCTTAGCTCACGCTGAGGGCTACTTCATATTCCGATTCGAATCCCAGGAAGAGTATGACAGGGTCTTGATGGGTGGGACCTTACACGTATCATAACAAGTAACAATTCCTCTTATGGATAACACTACCTGGCTTGCCGGTAGGGTACTGGTCGAGTGAAGCATTGAGCAAGATCACGAGTGCCGTAGGGAAGCCTATGTACACGGTAGGGCTGCCATGGAATGCATCTCCTATGCTCGAAAACTGGTTGAGGTTGATGTATCTCAACCACTGATGGATACTATTGATACTGAAGTCCCATCGGGGTGCTTCCAACAAAGTATACACTATGAATAGAGGCCCACATTTTGCCAGCATTGTATGTGTTTTGGCCATCTGGAAGGAGACTGCTGGGCAAAGAAAGAACAGATGGAAAAGGAACCTGCATTACAGGAAGCTCCTAGAAGGAGAAGACGCAATAGAGGTCGAAGAGGGCAAACAAGAGGTGCAAAACAGAATTGGGTTGCAAGAACTGAAGAGGAAACTAATGCCACTGAGGAAACTACCCACATGGCTGATACAAAAGAGGATGCTGGGGGGAAGGGCAAGGACCTGAGTCCTCACAAGAGTGCAGGTCCTTCTAAGAGGTGGGTCGAGACAGGGGAGAGGAGCAATGTTCAAACTAGCAACCATTTTGAATGTTTACATGGTAATTCACAGCTCAATATTGATGTCCAAGTTGGGGATCCAGAAGTGGCCCAAATCCCCCATGTTTATATCAACCTGGAACATAAGGGGCTTGAATCAACCCCAAAAGAAAAAAGAGATGAGACACGTTTTGCAGAAGCATAAGGTGGATGCCTTTGGATGCATTGAAACTAGAGTAAAGGAAAATAAATCAAGTAACATTCTAAGGAAGGTGGCACAGGGATGGCACACTTGGTGCAATTACCCCATGGCTCCTAATGGGAGGATTCGGCTTTTTGGAGGACCAGTGTTCAGCTGCAGATCCTCCAAACTAGTGAACAGTTCATACACTGTAGAGTTGAGAATGCCTCAATGTTCTTTTGCTGCCTATGTTACTATCGTATATGCAAGGAATGATGCGCTGAACAGAGGATCACTGTGGGCTGATTTGATATTGCTAGGAAGGAAAATCCTTGGCCATTGTGTGGTGACTTCAACACCATCCTCTCTTCAGAGGACAGAATTTGTTCCATTGTCACAGTAGCAGAAACACAGGAGTTCCAGGAGTGTGTGGATGACCTCCAAGTGACTCCATTGAAAACTAAGGGTTTGCACATCACTTTTTGTAACAGACAGGACCAGGATTCTAGAGTTTAATCCAAAATTAAGTGGTCATTTGAAAATTTGCAGTGGCTACAGACTTATGGACAGGTTGATGCTGAGTTCCTCAACCCTGGGGTTTCTGATCATTCCCCCATTGTCATGGAGTATAAACCAAATGTGGTCCTTAGACCAACACCTTTCAAACTCTACATTACAGTAATGACTCATCCTGAATTTCATGGGATTCTTCAGACTGTTTGGGCAAAGCAGATTAAGGGCACTTATAGCTTCCAATGTGGCAGATACTTAGGTCTCATTTTTTTTCATTAAGATTAAGACGTCTGAATCTGAATACACATCTGAATAATTAAGATGTTGTCTTGAACACTGAATGTTCAAGACAGACGGTTTGTTTTTCAACATCTGAATGTGCATAATTTAGTTATATTTAAACCTCATAAATATATAATTTAAATACGAAAGTAATTAACAATTGATCTTTTCTCAAAGCATATTTAAAAAGAGGAGGTTGTTGTCTTTTGTAACTACAGGCTTTTGTCTGACTGAGTTCTCTTTCCTGGATATTTCTCATCAAAGCTTTGATACCACGTGAGTAATAAAAGCACGGGAAAGATGTTATTGAATTGTGTAAACTTCATTATTACACTGAGCCCTATCTATAGACTATACACTACAATCCTTTTTCACGTAGGACATTATATACAATCATATCCTCACAATTCTTAACAATAAAAGAAGTCCAAGTATTCTGAAAGATTAGAGGAGACTGATAGAAGCCTGGGCAAGGGATGGAAAACAAGCTTAACTAGGCGAATGTTATGGGTTCGAACCTTGCCACAACAAAAATACCTGGTATTAAGTGGATAAGGGTAGAAATCCTGACCTATTATCCACCGAGTTTTGAATCTTGTGCCACTAGCTCTCTAAGATTTCTCAGTTATTAAAAAAAAAAGAAATAACAAAAAAGAAAACATGCTTACAGATAAACAGGGAAGATTCTCAGTTGGATCAGCTTACAGAAACTCACAGAGGACACACACTCGACCAAGGTACTGGCCATGGAAAATGATATGGAAAGTTAAGGTGCCCTTCGAGGTGGCCTGTTTTACTTGTCTTTTTGCAGAACATGCTGTTCTCACTCAGGTAACCGTATGCAGAGGGGCCTCCAGCTGTGCTCCAGATGCTTTTTTGGTGAATGTGAGGCAGAGACAATGAATCATCTCTTTTTACACTGTAAGGAGACATTGAACCTTTGGAAGATTTTCATTAATACAAGGGACATCAGTTGGCATCAGTTGGTCTACACCTAAAGGAAGTTTTGGCATGTTGGAATAGGGATGGAAATCAGTCAGGGTACAGGGGGAGATGGAAGATTGTTCCGGCTTGCATTTGGTGGACTATTTGGATGGAAAGGAATCAGAGATGTTTTGAAAACAAGAGCTGCTCTATGGAGAAGATGAAGCTGAATTGTTTGGCTCTTTTCTATTTTTGGTTTAAACATGAATACCCTCATGAAGATGAGGATATCCCTAGTATTTTAGATTACTTATGAGTTCATTGGAGGACAACAACACTTTGTATTTTTGATTGTAAGTATTGCAGGAATACTTCCTGAGTATTCCTTTGTTTATAATACAAGTTACCTTTTCTCAAAAAAACCCTGCTAGAGCACTTGACAATGAAGATTCCAATATCTCTTTAGCTTGCATCTCTCGCTTTACTCTCTGCCTTTTCTGATGCTGTGTAATTTTTCCATGGCTCTTTTAATTCCTTAAATTTTCCTTCAATAGATAACTCATTTAACTATGTATTTGATGATCTTCCCTACTTTTGGTGCTACAAAAGTAAAGAGCTTATGTATCAGCAAGTTTTACGTCGGTTTGCCCATTTCAATGCAATTCAACTGAGTGAACCAGCATCATTACCTGAGTTAGTAATGCTTTGTCTGAAAGAAGAGGGTACAGATCCAGAAGGCAATGAAAGCAATGAGCTAAGAGGAAAGATTGCTGAGGTAATTTCATCTTAAGTCAACTGTAACTGCGCTACAGTAATTTAATTCTATTTCTTGTCCATGTCTGCTCCTGGACACTGAAAGATATTGTTCCTTTTTGTCTATTCAATTCAGGTAATTCTGTCACCTATCATCATTATACCCTTCCTAATCAGCATTGGCATTTTCTATGTATGACTTCAGATGAATACAGAACTGCTCAAGCAAAAGGCTGGAATGCTAGAAGAGTATTTTAGTATTCATATCGATTCAAATGGAAATATGTCTAGACTTCCTGTTATACTGGATCAGTACACACCTGACATGGACCGCATCCCAGAATTTATACTTTGTTTGGGAAATGATGTGAGTTCTTTGCTATTTCTTTGTATTTATTCCTATTCCATGTAACAAAGATCTTCTCAATTCTATAATGTTCTTGCCCATGACTGTGGACCTGTGGGTGTTGCACAATGAAGTTGATCAACCACATATGAAGCAGCTTGATCTGCTTAGTATATTGGAAGTTATGAGCCTGTAAACTCATCTACATTGCCAAGTATCATCCTAAATTAATTTATGGAGCCCTTTAACATTGATTACTTTGGTACTCGATTTCCAATGTACATTATTTTTCTTCTTTCAATGAGTGGTCTCAATTTACGTTCTGACTTTTGTGCTTTCCAAGGTTTATTATATAGTAGCTACAATTTCCAGCCTCTGTTTTCATTGTTTTTTCTTGCCCTCTTTTACTTGCCTTTCTCAAAGGAATTTATGCTACATTAGTTTTGTATTGCTTGCCTCTGAATGAATCTATTGTGTTTCAGTAATGAATCAACTTGGATTTCCATTGGTTGGCGAAATATATTTGTTAGAATAGTAATAGGTATATACAATCCTACTTAGAATAGGAATAGAATTAGTATATAGTATCCTACTTGGTAAGAGATTGTATGAGTTTCTATAAATAGGGTCTTTGTGTAATAATCAGAGCATTGGTGAGAAACTAAACTTAGTCAGACATGTCACCGCGTGTCAATTTCCGGCGATTGGCAAGACTGATTTGTGTCATCATCTATTTCCATCAGTGGTGTGAAAACCAACACCACCACTGGTTCCCTCACTCTCCGGCAACAAAAGCCCATTCAGACCCATCGGAAAACATCACCTAACGCTTCCTCACGTGCCGATCAGAGGTGCAACTATTTTGGTGAGATCTAACCACGCATCGGCGCGTGAGCTCTGTTCCAGCTACGTTTTGGCAGTTTTTCTTTTCCCAGTAGGATCACCGCTTCATTTCGAGGTTGTCCATATAGTTATTTCCTGATTCCGACAATTTTTTGGCAATCAAATCTAATTTTTCGGTGACCGTTGTCTTTTGTTTTCCAGATTCTGGCGATATTTTTTTTGATATTGGCAAAATATTTGTTGATCTTTGGCTACAAATTCTAATTTCACAATGTCTTTTGGGATTGATATTTTGTCTAAAAAATATAGGAATTGGAAGTTCAAGCCTTATAATCACTTCAAAACCATTAATGGAAAGCTCAAACTATTTAGCTTGGGCTTCCTCGATTGAGTTGTGGTGCAAGGGTCAAGGTGTCCAAGACCACTTAATGAACAATGCTTGTGTAGTAGATGAAAGGCAAAGGCTAGTGAGGAAGATGCAACAGCCAAAGCACAACGGGAGGACGTTAATGCACAATTATGTAGTATCCAATGGTGATCTATTGATTCCAAGTTGATGCTCTTGTTTTGCCCTTTCTAGACATGTTATTTGGTTTGAGAAATGGCTCTTGCTTTATTCACTAATGACATAGCTCGATTCTATAATGTGCTATCTCAAATGACCAATTTAAAGAAACAAAAATATGATATGTCTACTTACTTGGGACAGGTACATGCAGTCATGGAGGAATTTGAAACATTGATGCCAGTAACTACAAACGTGGAAAAACAACAACACAGGTAGACGTTGTTTTTAGTTCTTGCTCTTGCTAAACTTCCTACCGACCATGATTTAGTGTGATCAGATTTTAGCTAGTCCTACAGTTCCTACAATTGATGAATTATTCTCTCATCTACTTTGTCTTGCTGCACCTCCCAATGACAAAGTAGTTTCATCACCAACCATTGACTCCTCTGTTCTCGCATCTCAAACCATAGAAAAATGAACATATCAATCTATGGAAAATCGACGAGGAGGTCGTTTTGAGAAACCTCGACCCAAGTGTAGTTATTGTCATAAGCTTGAACACACTCGTGACATGTTATATTTTCATGGTCCACCAACCAGTTATGATCTTATTGCTTGAAAGGAATATAATGAGTTCTTTCGGAATCATGCAAATAAGCAGTCCATCTCCACAAGTAGCTTTTGTTGCTCATCCTGATCGACCATCCGATAATGCTCATATTGCTTAGATAGAATATGATGAGTTCCTTCCGTATAAGCAAACGTCTCCACAAGTAGCTTCGGTTGCTCAACCTGATGTTTCTGTTGCGGGTAATTCTTTTGCATGTATTTCACAGTCTAGTACTCTTGAATCATGGGTCATGGACTCCAACGCTTCTGATCATATTTCTCGTAACAAATCACTTTTGTCTGATATTTTTTATTCACAATCTCTTCATATTATTACTTTAGCCAATGGGATATAAACAAAACCTAAAGGGGTTAGAAAAGCCAAACTCCTATCTTTTATCACTCTAGACTCTGTTCTTTATTTCCTTGGTTCTCCTTTTAATTTGGCATATGTTAGTCGTTTGGCGCTTGCCCTACATTGTAGCAAAACATTTTTGATGAGTTTTTTCTCATATAGGACCGTAGTATAGGATAGATGATTGACACAGGACATGATTCACAAGGCTTTACTATCTTATCTCTTCAAATTCCTTCACAACATGCTCTTTACAGATCCTCCAGACCTAATTCACAAACCTTTGGGACATCCGAGTTTATCCAAGATATAGAAGATGGTGCCTAGTTTGTCTAGTTTAACTTGGGAAACGCACCTGTGCTACATTTTCACGTAGTATTGAGGGCCGTTCAGAGTGTATTTTTTCATTATGATATTTTGGGTCCTACAAGAGTTAGTTCAATCTTAGGATTTTGTTAGTTTCATTAATGATTATTCAAGATGCACTTTGGTTTTTCTCAATGAAAGATCATTCTGAGTTATTTTCTATATTCAAAAGTTTTTTTGCTGAAATACAAAATCAGTTTGGTATTTGTATTCACTACTTTTCGTAGTGACAATGCCTTAGAATACTTATCTTTCTAGTTTCAGGAGTTTATGACTCACCAAGGAATTATTCACTAGACATCTTGTATGTACACCCCTCAGCAGAATAACATAGCAGAATGGAAGAAACATCTCATTGAGACTGCTCGCATTCTTCTCATTGAATCCCATGTTCCGCTGCGTTTTTGGGGAGATGCAGTCCTTGCATCTTGTTATTTAATTAATAGAATACCCTCATCTTCTATTCAGAATCAGGTTCCACATTCCATATTGTTTCCTCAGTCACATCTCTACTCTATTCCGTCTCGTGTCTTTGGGAGCACATGCTTTGTTAATAACATAGCCCTAGAAAAAGATAAATTAGCCCCTCGTGCTATCAAGTGTGTCTTTCTTGGTTACTCTTGAGTTTAAAAAGGGTAGCGTTGGTATTTGCCTGATCTTTGTCGATACCTTATGTCCGCCGAAGTCTCATTCTTTGAATCTCAACCAAACTATACATCTTTTGATCATCCTGACTTTGCGAGGTCTCACCCATACCTTAGGTCTTACCTATACCAACTTTTGAGGAATCTACGATTTCTTTTACATCTTCAGTTGTAGTGCCACCACTCCTGACTTATCGTCGTCGTCTGCATCCAGTACTAGTCCCGGATGATTCATGTCATTTGCCGGACCCTGCTCCTACTGCCGACTTGCCTCCTCCTAGCCAATCGATTGCACTTCAAAAAGGTATACGATCCACTCGAAATGCTAACCCACATTATACTTTGTTGAGTTATCTACGTCTATCATCACCCTATTATGCGTTTGTATCATCTTTGTCCTCTATTTCCATTCCTAAGACTACAAGTGAAGCACTTTCTCATTCTTGATGGAGGTAGGCTATGATTGATGAGATGCCTGCTTTACATACCCCAGTGGTACTTGGGAGCTTGTCTCCCTTCCTGCAAGTAAATCTATTGTTGGTTGTCGTTGGGTTTATGCAGTCAAAATTGGTCCAGACGATCAGGTTGATCGCCTTAAGGCTTGCCTAGTTGCCAAAGGGTATACTCAAATATTTGGGCTAGATTATAGTGACACTTTCACTCCCATAACTAAAGTAGCATTTGTCTGTCTTTTTCTATCTATGGCTGCCGTTTGTCATTGGCCTTCTCATCAGTTAGACATTGAGAATACTTTTCTACATGGTGATCTTGAGAAAGAAGTCTGTATGGAGCAACCACCTTTATGACTCAATCTAATTCTACAAGGAATTGGAGTTCAACATATGAAAATATTACCATAAATTGAACACATTGTATTAACTTTGAATTAATAGAAAGAATCCCAACGCATGAAGAAGATTCAAACCAAGTCAAACTAGGATTGGATTGATGGAATTATTTGAATCAATTCCTATTTGGATTGGAATGCTACAAGGCAGCTATTTACTTCTATATAAACATCACAACACAAAGCTTTGGAATTTGACCACATCTAAAGAGAGAGGCATCACCGCGTCAGGGTGAAAGAGTCAGCACAAAGAGTCTTGAAGAAGTAATTGTTGTTACAACGAAAGAACCTGCTCATATCAAGTTTTATCTATGTTGTTCTTGAGTTGTAATAGTTAGTTTATTGGATTGGTACCAAAACAAGATCTTGATTACTTTCTTAGTTGATTGTAGTAAGTGTTGTTTTGTGTTTGTAAGGGACTTCATTGATAGGTAGAGTCATTGAAAAGAAGAGTTAAGGGCGTAGAGGTTGGGATTGTTCCCTAGGTTATGCTTTCTGCCTCTCTTGAGCAAAGATTTTTTCTTGCTAAAATATTTGTGTTGATTTACTTTATTCTTCAATTTACCTTCTTGCATCATTGCTCAAAGAACCTGTTTCTTTGAATACATAGGACACAACCAAACTAACAGAGTCGTTTAGACATAGTTTTTTCTTTTTTGCATTTTTTTTCAGAACATTTTTAGGTTATACATTGGACTGACTTTTTGGTTAGTTTTTCGGATTGGAGTTTTTCAAATTTGAAAACCTAGATTTGACTAGTTTTTCAAGTGAAAATTGTTTACCATTTTTCAACTTCAAAAATTCTTTGTCCAAATTTCAACCAAATCTATGTCCATACGCCTACTAAGAAAGTGCTTTGTAGGTACAAATAAGAAAATCCCCTGGGCAAAAACAAAAGAGGGGCACCTTTCTATATGGAAATCGATTTCTGTAGTGACTTGATCAAATCTGACACTGTTTTATCCTTTACATCCTGTAAGTTGCACCAAAAAGCCAACAAACCAAATACATTTGTACTTTAACATTTGTACAAAGATAACTTTCCCTTCAAAACACCTAGCATTTCTTTCAGTCCACAAAACCCCACAGATACAAGCTGACACTGTAACCCTCAAACTTCTTTCTGGTTTACTGATCCCAGTTTTGTCCCAAAGAGTCAACAGGTCTTTTAAACTGAAAGGCATGATAAAAGAGAAGTTGAAAATATTGAAAAACAGATTCCATAGTTGCCTCCACTGTGCAATGCAAAAAGAGATGGATGCTGAATTCTTCCTCCTCCTTCTCTCACTACCAAGTCCCTCTTAACCAGATGAAAGACTGTTTTTCTTTATTACCAATCCATAGGAAGTATATGGAGATATTAGGATTTGATGAATTTTAATCTAAGCATGTGATATTATAGTTGCCTTATTGGGTGATATATATTGCCTATTATTGTGGCTCTTATGGTTTCTATGTAGTTTGTGTGGATAATCAGAGTTGCTTTATGTGAATTGGCGATAAAATTTGTTTTTGCACTGAACGAATTGATATTTTCATCAAATTTGAGGGCCATTGTTGACATCCCAAAGCTACAAATGTTGGTAGATAGGACAAGACTAAATTGTTACTCCCTCTGTCCCATCTTGCTCAACTGTGTCGTTTTACTTCTGTTAATTTGTAGGTTGACTGGGAAGATGAGAAAATTTGTTTTCAGACAATTGCTGCTGCCCTAGGAAGTTTTTATGCCATGCATCCACCATTATTGCCTAATCCCTCAGGTGATGTCTTGAAATTATACAGAAAGAGAGTGCTTTCAAGTGGTTCAGACGGAACTTCTATAGAAAACATAGGTAAGCAACTATTCTGAAAAACAAATTCCATTATGACTGGCATGTACTTATTGCAGGGTAGCAAGGGTTCCTGTTGGTCCTAGTGAAGGAGCTACACTCCTAGTCTGCGTCATTGACAGCCAGATCCTACTGCAATTTGGCACTTTAAGAAATCATTATACTTTAGGATCGCTGGGCCCTTCCGTAAATTAACAGCTCTTTGTTTTACCTTGTTGAGATTTCCATATTCAGCATTGCCGGTGAGAGAATTAGGGATGCCAATTAGGCATAAGCAGCGATAGCTCTGCTTTAAACTTTGCAACTTTCATTTTTTAAGATAGCAACTAGCTTTAATCGGCTAAATGCTATGAAACAGCTTGTATTGCAATCCAAAAGTAGAAGCCACAGGAAGATGGACCAACTTAACCAAGGATTAAAAAAAAAAGACCAACTTATAACATGCTAGCTATGTTGGGATAATATTGGAGATACTTATTCTTGTGACTTGGGCACTATCACGATCCAAAATCGGGTAAGTGTACCGATAGGTCAGCCAACCCAAAGTAACAAAATGAAATACAAAGTAGGAACACTTGGAATAAACATTTAAGAATCAAGATAATTCATAAAATGATATTTTTCATAAAACTCATAAAATATGCGAAAAATAGATACAAGTCATCCCAAAAGTCGGTGTCACTAGTACAAGCCTCTAGAGTATCAAAGTACGATAATAACTACTACATTGTCTTGAAATACAAAAGGCATGGACAAAATAAGAGGATAGGAGAGATCTAGGAAATGCGGATCAACCAAGCAGCTACCTCGGGAAAGCATGCCCCTCCGTTTCATACATGATTTTGGGAATGCTTGCCACTCAGTTCCATACATAATATTAGGAAGGCGTGCCACTCCGTTCCATACATGATATTGGACAGGCATGCAACTTCGATTCATATGAAATGCAATGCATTATGTGCAGGCGTGCAACTCTGATCCCAAATCAACAAATACACATTTCAAGGCAGTGTATTCATAGAGTAATGCAATCCTACAATCTTTGCCTTTTCAATGTCTTGACCCATATAAACACCACATATCAACCCAAAATACAGTTAGGATTGCAACTATCACAAGATATTACCATAATCCGACACTGAATCCGTTAAGGAGAGTAAATTTGTCATGGTCCGAATACGGCTCTGATGACACTCGTCTCAATTCACTGAGACATGTTAGCCCCAAACCCAATTTAAGTGGAAATAAGCGAAAATAATATAATAGATAGATAAACACAAAAAATTGCAGAAGTCTTAGTCATTTACAATACCTCAAAGGATTGGTTGTCATATGTACAAGCCTCTATTACAGTGGAAATGAAATAAATATAAGTTTCAAAAATGCGTTTGTCTCTCAAATAGAACAAGCATGTAAAAGAAACGAGAGAGATCGCCGGTGTCAACAGCTACCTCTCATGTAACTCCAAAAGCCGTGGATGAAGGAAGGAGAAATCTGAATATCTGTCCGAGCTCAGAACCAACTCAGGTGTAGATAGCAAGGGGTGAGTACCAAACAACACAGTACTCAGCAAGTAATACAGTAAACACATATAAAGCTAAATAGAACAGGTACTCCTGACACCCCATCCAAACCTCCATAATACGACTGCAAGCAGAGCAGGCAATCTAACTATTTCTATATGCAGATATAACTCATGTAACACGTAAGCCAGGTATGTTTCCATAACTCAATAAATAATGTCAATATCACATGTATTTCAGTCATAACAGCTCACATAGGAAGGGCAAATACTCAGATAGTCAAGTCAATGCAAAATTCAATGCAATGCGTTGAATGCCCAATGAGATGCTAAAATAACAACCACGACGCATGGCACATCCCGTTTATGCAAAAATATAACAGCTACAACACGTGGCATGTCCCTCGATGCAATAATATAACCATGACGCATGGCACATCCCCCGATACAATAATATAACAACCACGGTGCGTGGCACGTCCCTTGAATCCTTTTTGTTTTCCTCTTTTATTATGCCGGAACCATTTCACATCAACGAATTCATCAATTAGGATCTCAATGGTATACATCAACCTAAATGCAAATGAGAATATTCATGCCATCAATGAGAAGGAATGAAATCTAATATCATATGCAATTCATGTCTCAGATATCACAATTGTTATACCCCGCACCTTTGTACATTGGAGCATATTTTTTTTCCTAAAAGATTGCCATGTGATGCATGTTATCTATGAAGTTCTACGTGAGTAGTGACGATTGGAAATAGGTCTAGAAGGCTTTGGATGGAGTTGGAGGCCAAATAAGGAGTCGTGGTACTCAACCTACTTGCGTAAGATACAAACTTGGATGTCCTACGTAATTAAGCTACTTGAGAACATGTCGAGCTTAAGTAGCAAGGATTATATAGATTCTTAAAGTGAGACGAGATTACGAACCTATGAAAAGGAGCAAAAACTAGATTTCGAACTTATAAAAAGAAGCAAGTAGGTGACAAGTAGGTGATGCACCTGCTTAGGGTAAGTAGGTGACACACCTACTTGAGGTGGTCCCCACCATGCCACGTGGCAGCATGTGGGTGGATGTATGAGGTGAGGTGGCGCCTTAAGGGCTGGACACATGTCACCCCTATGGTTGCCATGTGTCACCTTCTAAGGAGGGATATATATAGGTGATGCTGAATATGCCTTCATTCTTTCATCTTTAGACTTGGAAAAGTTGAGAGAAAACTTGGGGAGAAAGAAAAAAAAGCCACGGCCAAGAGGGAAAAAGGTAAGCCCTCTGATTTTGCTCCGTGAATTAATCATATAAGGTGTCCCTCGATTGAATGAAGGTGTTTAACACCGTAAATTAATTGGTTGGGGCAGCAAGATAGGGCAGTGAGCAGCCACCAAAGCTCAGCCGCGTCAAGGAGCTCCGAAGTCAATTTTTGGTAAGTTTTGGAAGCCCGTTTGCTAAGGTATGGTTTGATTCCCTTTTTACATGTTTGAGTAAGGGTTTAGACATGTTATGGGGATATAAATATGGACGGGGAACATGAAAGTATGCAGGTTACTGCTGAAGTGTATAGGGACTGTTTTGAAGCGGTTCTAGTCGGCCTAAAGTTTGGCTAGTGTCATTGTTATTGTGGTGTTGTATTTGGAATTTGTTTGTATATGTTGCAGGGCTGGAAACGTGTTGAAATAAGGGTATAAGTTCTGCTGGTTTCAGCCACGTTATGCTCCATTCCCTATGGTTATGATATTACGAAATAAAGGTTGAAAACCATATTTTGGAGTCGTTCTAGTCGAATTGAAATCGCGTAGTGTTGTTATGATTGTGGTGTTGTCTTTGGAGATGGTTTAATTACGTGTTGCAGGGCTGGAACATGGGTCAAAACTTTCCAAAAATGACCTTGAAGGTCATTACAAAAATCATCAACTAACATGTTCACGAGTTAAAACAAGTCACAAGTCATGTCAATCCTCTATTAAGGCAAGGAATCAACCCAAACTAGTCAAATAATCGCATAAGCCCATACATGGCACCAGTATCCGCATAAATGCTCATCATCTCATTTATACAGGACCCCATTACCCATATACACAGTCAACAATACACTTACACAACGTAAAGAGTCGAAGAAAACCTTAACTTGCCTTGAATTGAAGTATGAAAGTCAGATTACAGATTTTCCCTTCCTCAAATCCTACGAACGAGCCCAATCTGGTCGAATACGTAATCTACATAAGTAAACGAGTCCGTAGACACCCATATTATTATACTTCTATTTTGGATTAAAAAAAAGTCAACCCCGAGTCCACAAGGGAAAAACTGGAATGTTTTTTAAAATCACGTTACCCATAATGTAAGAAACTTAAATATAAAATTTCATAAAAATGGAGGTCAAATCAATTGCCAAACCAACAAAATACAATTTCTTAACCTTTAGGTCTGAAATCTCCAATTCTATGCTCAGATGTAGTTTAAACGGTGAAATAATCAACAAATCAGAAAATAAATACCAATCAAGGAGTTAAAATCTTACCCTCACGACAAAAATCTCGAAGATTGCTTCCCTCATTGCCAAAAGATCATACTTTATACGCCCAAGGCTAAAAATCAATATTCCCACATTCATAATCATGAATTTAAGTGTGAAAATAATGAGTATTATTGCAACAACAACAACAACAACAAACCCAGTATAATCCCATAATGTGGGGTCTGGGGAGGGTAGAGTGTACGCAGACCTAACCCCCACCTTAAAAGGTTGGACGGTTGTTTCCGAAAGACCCTCGGCTTTAAGAGAGGACAAGATAAAAGGTCAGATAGGGGCAAACATATAGAAAACAAGATGAAAACAGGAATAGCAAAAGAGAAAGTCGTGGTAGAGTGGTACGAGAAGAAAGAGGCATAACTACAATAAATAAATAAATAAATAAGATAAGATAAATTGCAAAATGACTAAATTTGAATTCGAATCACGTACTAATTGATCATAGGAGAAACATACATCGAAAATCGCCTCTATTGGAGCTCCCCAAATATTGAAAATACCAAATAGAACACGATCTGAGATTTTATCTCAGCGATTTCTGTTTTCGCGATCATTTTTTTTGTATTAGCGGCATTGCATCTACAGAAACAACCTCTCTACCTCCATGAGGTAGTGGTAAGGTATGCATACACTTTACCCTCTCCAGATCCCACTAGTGGAATTTCACTAGGTATGTTGTTGTTGTTGTTGTTGGCATTGCACCTGCAGTGCCAGTTCCGCAACTGCGGTTTCACACATGTAGTCTGATTTCTGCACCTATGGCTTTGCGGATGTGTATCTATTTCTGTGGTCGCACTAGCACCAACAATCCTTCCCGACACTAAAATGAGCATATTTTTCTTATACGAACTCAAAATATGACAACTCTTTATGCAATAATATCGAAAATTATGATACAGATATAATGGTTCAATCCAAATTCCATTTGGAGCTCATTTGCTTTAGGTAGTACCATTGAAACTCAACAACGTCGAAACACCAAACTCTAAACGAACACCCAAAACTATTGGTTTGCGTCTGGAAGGTCTCACTTAACTTTTAAATTTCCAAACTTACCATATAATGACTTGAAACCCATCTGAATACCTCAGGACCCGAACCAATAGTCCAATTAACTCAAAGATGATCCTAGGGGACTAACGAAACTGGTGGAATTCCATTCGAGCTCATCTTCCTCAAATATCGACTTTGTTCAACCATTTCAACTTTTCAAAATAAAAAAACTTATCCAAATCTCGTCCAACCACTTTGGGAGCCATGTCGCCCACTCCTGCAAACCACAAATATCATACTGAACCTACGGAAGGGGTAAAATAGGAAAAACACGCAAAAATCATAAAATGACTATGAGGGTCATTACAAATACTTTCATTTGATACTTATCTCTATCATAACACACTTGCTAGTCTAACAGTAATGACTATAATTCTGAATTCTATATATTTATGACATTCATTGAGTGTTACCGTTATTTATGTCTCCTCCCAACACATTACTATGTGTTTCTTTCATATTAATCTTGTGGATCGTTTCTTAGCTAGGACTAACTTCTGAATTTTCTGTTACTAAGAGAATGATACCATGGAAGCTGAATTTGAGGAAGAATTACTTTTGGAGGCCGAAAATGCCTGGGCTCAACGTGAATGGTCACCATGGAAGCTGAATTTGAGGAAGAATTACTTTTGGAGGCCGAAAATGCCTGGGCTCAACGTGAATGGTCAATTCAGCATGTTCTGTTTCCCTCCCTCAGGTTCTTCTTCAAGCCCCCTAATTCTATGGCTACAAATGGAACTTTTGTTCAGGTACCAGATAAGTAAAACTTTTCTTCGTTGCCATCTCTTGCTTTACATTTTTTCCTATTAGGATTTAGTGTCACAATCTTTCTCATTCCTATATTTTCTAAGGGCACGAATAGGAAACCAAAAAAAGAAAAGGAAAGAAAGCATAAATCTCCGGTGTGGTCTTTTCCTGGCAGATATTTGGTCTCTCCTCACCCGCTCCTTCCCCGTCTTTCTACTCTTCTTTTTAAAGATGTTATCTTGAGTCGCACATGTTTATGCTATTGATCATCTACAGTCTTTTTCTAGGTTGCATCACTGGAAAAGCTCTAAAGAATTTTTGAGAGATGTTAAACCTTGGATAATTTTGATGTGGCTTTCCTTGAAGCAAAAGGCTATACAAATGTACAGTTTCTACTTTGAGAATGAAATTCCCTGTCCCCTACCCCCAAAGAACCAAAGTATGAAACAGGTACAAGTTTTTTTTTGTTTTGTGCCTGGGAAAACAATCCCAAGGGAAGCTTCTTGCTAGTGCTGGCTGTGAAGATGGTCAGATTGGATATGGTACACCCCCACCCCTACATCAAACGTTTTATTGTGCTTTTCATTATGAAAAGAAGCAAAAATGGAAGGTATGCATTGTCTCTTTTTTTACTTTATTCCATTAAACTAGTGATGAAGACATCATGCTATACGCAAGACAACAGTTAAGCAAATAGGAGTTCAAAAGAAGCCAAAAAATTGGAGGCTAAAATTTACTTTTCTTGATTACTCAATAAACCAAAGATGCCAAAAAATCTAATCTCAACTGAAAATCAAGAACATGGCAAAAACTGATAAAATATCGAAGCAAGATATTTCCTGACTGAGAGAATGTAATTCTCATTAGTATACACAAAAATGACAAGAATGACTACTTCCTACTCCATGAATTTTTTGTTGGAATACAAGCACAAATAACGAAGCAATCAAGCAAATAACCAAGATTACTTGCATATAATATATTTAACACATAATCACATATTTTAATCAAACATAAACTGGATACTTATTTTTAAAGTGTTATGGTGATTGTGAATTGACCCTTCAAGCTTGAACAAAAATCAACCACATGATCACCCACCAATTTCAGGTTCTTTTGTTGTGTTGCTTGAATAGCATCAAATTTACAAAATTCATTTGGGCAGATATCCCATGAAAAACGTGTAGAAACTTGCGTAAAAGTCATAACAAATAATTTACGTGTTAACTTTAGGTCTTCCTCATATTGAAAACATTTATTAAGGGTTGTTGCCGGGTATAATCGCTAGTTATTGATTATAACTTGTATTAATTGTCCATCTGAATTTACATGTCAGATCAATGGTAGGGGTGGGCACAAATGCCGAAAAATCTTACAGAATTAAACTAATTCAGTTCTTCGATTTTGTTTCAATTTTTTTTTCAAAAGTTTGATTCTTTAGTTTAAGGGTTTCGGTTCTTCGGAAATAAAAACTAAAAAATATTTTAAATGACTAATATTTATATTTGAGGCCAAAACTTCTAAAGATCCAAGCTCATATCCCTAATTTATTTGGCATTTTTATTCTCAATCGGCCAACCCCATTATTGCAATAAGTCTAATATTCCTAATTTTGAGAACCGGAAATTGGACTTGGGCAATAGCCAATGTCCGTCTGCTGCTAGTGCTGGCTTCTTAGCTAGTTACTATGTGCAATTTTAGATGGTGCAAATATGTTTATTCCGATTCACATTTAAATATTTGAAGCTTTTTAGTGTTGATTTGGTCCTCATTTTATTTTATACATTTGCACCGAAAAATTATTTTAGAAATGTCGAATTAAATTGAATTGAAGTTCAAAAAATTAAATCAAAATTTGATAAAACCGGATCGAAGAATCGAACATCCACACCTAATCAATGGAACTGAGTCTAATGATAATGATATTACTTTGGTTAAATTAATAGTATACTCTCCATTTGAGTTTGTTTTGGTTTTAATCTATTTGAGTGAATAGTTTGATATCACATATGTGTGTTGCATGAGTAGTTCTTTTCCTATTAAAATTTGTCATTCAAAATGCATAAATATTGATAAGTGGTGAAATTACCACTTGTTCATGATCTCCTTACTTTAGTTTTGCATCCTTTATAACTAATTTGAAGGCATGATGGTATCGTATGCATTTTTTTGATTTCAGGTAATTTTAAGGTAAAGGAAGATTTGAAGCGAAAAGAAGTTGAATCGGACGAAAAGAAGGCAAAATTGATATGACAGATGAATGAGGGAAAAACAAAGAATAGTTTCTAATACCGCAAATGTGAAAGCTACAAAAGAGAAGCACATAGACAGAAGCTGATGTCGCAAAAAGCAACATCTAGACATCGCAAATGTGATACGTGTAGGCAAACTCAACAACCAACATGCAAATGTAGAAAATGTGACCTTACCCTCGTAAATGTGAGGTCAGCGACCCAACTCTGGGAAGAATTATTATTTCACTCAAATTTCATCTCAACCTCTATGAAAGGCGACCCAATCACTTGAAAAACATACCTAGACCATACAAAAACATATTCTCAATAGATCTTTGGTAGTTATCTATGTTTTTAGGATGTCAACCACCGGAATTAACAAAGAATGCAAGTCTTAAAGAAGGGGTTCTACATAACTATAGAGATCAATCGTAAATCTTTCTCTCTTGCTTTGAACATTATTTATCCTTATTGTTGGTGTTGTATTCTAAACTTGGATCTTGTTTGTAAATTTTCTTGTTTTGACTACAACTCGTGTCATGCTTATGTGTGCTTGATTATTATTTATAATAGAGTGAGTTTTTGATTTATTTTTTTAAAAAATTAATCTTATTCTTGAATGTTTTCAAAGGGACTAGCTAACTCTAGGACTCGTCCATTAATTCAAGTTAATTTTGACAAAGACAATTTGTGGTTAAGAAGATTAATTAACAAGAACTTGGGGCATTAACCCTCATCTAAAAAAATTCTATTAGGGATAATATGATTTACTTGACATAATCAATTGTTCTTATTTAAATAACTCATACAGTTGTGGAAGTAATGTAGATAAATCATTTATCATACTCGGAAAAAGAGTGAGTGATATTATAGGAGTGCAAAATCAAGATATTTCACCATTATGAAAGAACTCATAACATGGATTGGATCGTTACTTGAGCGTTTGTTACTAAGTATTCTTGCTTGTGATATTTGATCAAAACTTAATTTCTTTTTAGGAGTAGAATTTTATTCCAAACATATCATCTATCCGTCTTCTATTTATCTAGCTTTACATAATTAGAAATAATTTAAAACTAATCTAATCACCATTACATTGTTTCTAGTGGGAGTTGCCCTCACCTAGTAAAGTTACTATATTTGGCCACTAACTATTAGGTGTACATTGAGTGCATTAAATTTTACCGCCGCTGCTGAAAAACTATAGGCGTGATTTAGATTAATTTGAAAGAAAAGCTTACTTGCTTTAAGTCTAGACTTGTCAATACTCATTTTTATTTTATTTTCTTATTTGATTTTATAGGTTGAATGGCTTAATGGAATACTAAATGAGTTTGAGGGTAGCAATCCATATAGCCCATGTCCACATTGAAAACGACCCCTTTATTGGCAAGACTGTGCAGATAGTCCTGAAAAGGAGAGGGATATATCATCTCTATCTTATGACGAATATAATTGCTATTTATGTGGTGATCAAAGTGGACATTGGGTAATTTTCAAAATTATCTTGACCTTCCCCTAACTAACTATAACCAAGTTGCAAGTTGTGATTATGAGTTTGACAAGAACATAGACATGAATATCAAAGGACAGGATATTAGATCTGACATCACGCAAGCATTAGTTGAGAAGTTTTGAGAGAGAAAATTTACTTTGGAAACAAAGGTAACATGCACCCACAATACGTCAGCAATAGTACTCAACAATGTCAAGTCATACAGAAACCATAAATTAATCTAGAAATATTAGAAGTGAGAGATGTTATGGAAATAGAACGAAATTTCGTCTACCAATCTATTTTGAAGACCTATGAAGTGACAAAAAAGAATGATAGAAAAAGAACATTTAGAAACTTAGAACTTCTTGTGAATCGTGACTAAAATTGTGAAAGTGAAGAAGCAACGAAGTAAGGAAAATTAATGAAGTCGAACTCAAAAATAAATTGCGAATTGGATGCTTGAAGTTAACTCCAAGCATTTTTCTACATCAGATTTGTATGGTGATACGGAATTTGACCCACATGAATCAAAGTGGAACTGCTAAGAAGAAAGACAAAAGCCATATTTTTTGCAATTTGAAAGCCCAAAAAGGAAAAACAACATCCCACACTCAAAATTCCTGAAGTGTCAGATAAGTAAAACAGCATATGGCATATTCATGTACAAATATTAAGGCCTCATGTATCACACTTTCGACCCAAGGTTCGTATTTGTGATGACTGAGAGAAATTTAAGAAGTTGTATTTGCGAATCCAAATTCGCAAAAGTGGTACCTGGACTTATAACCTTCTAGTGACCTTCTCTTTTCAAAAACTTAAGTTCAAGATTTTTTAGAAATTTTTGTCCTATTTCAAGAAAAATAGGACATGATAAGCAAATCTTGTAGTGTCACTGATTGAGGTTGCATAGTTAGTCTTGATTATTCGGATAATGCAATGTGTTTTAAAAGAACGAATGCGGGTTGGTAATTTATAGATATATGTGCGGATAGTTAACTATTGAAACTGTTATAGACAAAGTGTTTTGTGATATTTGAACATAGTTGTAGTAAAGTCTTGTATAGTTGCTTGAGGACAAGCAAAGATTTTAAGTTGAGGGTGTTTATAAGTGGTGAAATTACTGGTTATTCGAAATCTCTTTATTTTAGTTTTGTCCTTTATGACTACTTTGAAGGCATGATGATATGTATTTCCTTTGTTTTAGGTAATTTTAAGGTTGAAGAAGGTTTGAAGCGAAAAGAAATTAAATCAAACAAAAAGAAGGCAAAATTGAGTTGACAACTGAAGGAGCTAAACAAATAATAGTCTTTGATGCCGCAAATGTGAGAAGTAGACTTGCAAATGCAAGACCTGCAATACAGGAGCATATAGACAAAAAAGATGTTGCTTTTGCAATATCTAGACATCGCAAATGTGTTGCTTGCAGAAGGGAAGTAGACACACAGAAACATATATCACAAAAGTAACGTCTAGACACTACAAATGTGATACGTGCAGGCAAACTCAACAAACAACAAGAAGATGTCACAAATGCGAAGTCATCGACCCATCTTTGAGAAGAATTGGGATTTCACTAAATTTCGTCCCTAGCTTTATAAAAGATGAATAAATCAACTTGAAAAACAGACCTAGATCATACAACAATATATTTTTAATAGATCTTTGATCGTTATTTAAGTTTTAAAGTGTATTCCATCGAAATTGATGAAAAATGCAAGTGTCACGATCCAACCCCGTAGGCCGCGACTGGGGTCCGACCTGGCCCCCCCGTACACATATCTATTAGTTGTGGTCACATTGAATCGTAAATAAGATAATATCATGCAACAGAGCCCCACTAGGCAATAACATTTTCATAAACCTGTAGCCTTTTTCGTTTGTATCACAACATGACAGGGCATGCAAGCCGACAAGACTGCCATAACATAATCACGTATATCATATATCAGGTAGACCCAACTGAATCAAACTGACATACACAACCCACATATACATGTCTGCAGACCTCTAAAAATAATAATGACAATATATGGCGGGACAAGGCCCCCGCCGTACCCCTGAATAAATAAAACGAGGATATACATCAGTGGCTAGTGCCAAAACTAGGCTCCGATACAATGGAGCCTCTTCCAGCTGAGCTGCATGGAATCCTAAGCTGACGGACTCCCAAAACCTGTATCTGTACCTGCGGGCATGAACGTAGCCCCCCGAAGAAAGGGGGTCAGTACGACATATGTACTGAGTATGTAAAACATAACATAATACAACTGGAAGCATATCTGAAGTAGAGAAACAGGGGATACACTATCAAAATTGGAAACTTGTACCTGTCATCTGTGAGTCATAAAAGCATGCTCAAATTATACAATATAGCTGGCCCTTTTAGGGATCCGGCGAATCATATCTATAGTATCAGTATCAGGCCCCGTGCCATCGTCACCTTATTACAACACATCATCATCATATATATATACATACGTACTCGACCCTCTAGTGAAGGGTTCGGTGGACAATGCATTGAGTTGTGCACGATAACGGACCCGACTCGGGACTCGGTGAAAGAAGTGTTACAGTATACACGAGTAGAGTAGTGAGAAACAAAACACAGTTTAAATCATTATCTGAGACTCAATGAAGTCATCTAGTGAACCATCACCTGGGGATCAGGGCAGAAGGTATCTGACGTATACTCCCTAACTGTCACTAAGGACTATGTAAAAAGGAGTTTTTAGAAATCTTAAACGTATGTCAATGTGAAATATCTTATAGCAGTCCGATCATTGATTATCTCAGAGCCTTTCTTTTTTTACAAATAAGAGTTTAGTCGAATCAATTGATATACAGTCATATAGAAGACTCAAAGATAGCAGCTTACTACTTTAAAGTTTAACATTCAAAAGTGAGTGAGGGTCCTGAAGTCATATTCAGAACCTGGGAATGGAATTACCCCCAAAGCTCATATCATATCCTGCTTACATCTAAGACATGCCAAAAGAGAAAAGATAGGCTTTACATACCTATACCAAAAACATACCAAGAGAAGCTTCACATACCTTATCTGAATTATTCCTTATCCTGTTTGCCTCGCCGTCCTTTGAACCTATTCAACATGAAAGTAATATGAATATCAACTACTCTTAGCTTTCCAGCATCTTAGGTTATACCTTAGTATTAATGGAATCTATTTCCTTAGTCGTTTCCTCGACTAGTTCTTTAATTTGTTAAGGCGTTAATGAAAATAGGGCAACACCTCCCCTATAATGTGCCCTATCCAAATTTCCAATTAGGTCCCTAAGACCTACAGCCAACCAATAACAACAACCTGCAGCATATGTTTAAGTAATCCACACCAACAATATACAACATAAACTCCAAATGACTTATTCAAAAATACGGTATCACAATAGGGCGTCTAGCCTTTATTTTATAACGCCTTTCATTATTGTGCATGCCTTGTTTCAATGCTGGAGATGACATTCATTACATTAGTTGCTCATTCTCACATGTTTTTTGGTATAATCCCGGTTCATGCATTGGTTCATCATTATCATTCACGAAAAAATACTACTTTTGCACTGTGGCTATTTTAAATTAGTTTTAATGGGAATTGTACCACTTGGATCACTTTGTTAAATAGTTTTCAAGTTTTATGAGGCATCGACGATGTGCTCCTTTCTACTTTAAATATTAAAGTCATTTGATATTTACTCAACTTTTACTTGACTAGTCGGTGCGTCGTCACTCTTTAATACATTTGTTTGGCTACTCAATCCTCTGATACCACGATGGAGATGACTTATTATAAGACCTATTTCGGTCCTAGATTATGTATACAGACTTCCCGCATCTCCTATGGGATCCTCTGACCGTGAGTATCACTGTACCGAATAAGGGAGTTGCATGGATCTTACCTTGCTAGCCGGGTTGGGGTTGGTCTATACAATTGGTTACTGATGGTTAAGCTAGTTCTACTCCATGCCCTACATTCATATGCATTGTCTATCACCAGTACAATTGGTTGTTGTTTGGCACCCTCGGATTTTACGGGGGTTGGTTGGATTATATTTGATGCTTGCATCTTCCGAGCTTATGGAGGTTTGGTTGGTTATTGTTTGATTACAATGGTGTTTATCTTGTGTTGCACTGATAGTTGGTTAGTTATATGGAACATACTTGACATGATGAGGGTACTTCTTGTTTGGTTGAGTTGCCTTAGGCTTTAGGCTGCCTTATTGTTTAGTGGTGAATGTCGTCGCTACGTCCTTGTTTAGTTGACTCATGTAGTACTTTCTTGTTGTGAGTAGGTGGTTGGGCTTGCGCTTCCAAGTACATCCTTTGATTGGGTTTCTTTACTTCGTGTTCTCCATTTTCTTATTCTCACTTACCTGTTTTATCATGTTCTACCTTCCTTGTTTATATGTTTTTTATACTTGCTTTATTTGTGGAGCTTAGTCAGCCCATACCTACTAAGTACCATTCATTTAGTACTCGTACTACACTTTTGCATTCTGCAGATCATAGTACGAGATTTCGCCGTTGATTTGGGTTTCGTGCAAAGTATCTTTTGGACTTTGGAGAGCA
Source organism: Solanum dulcamara (assembly GCF_947179165.1). Classification (NCBI taxonomy): domain Eukaryota; kingdom Viridiplantae; phylum Streptophyta; class Magnoliopsida; order Solanales; family Solanaceae; genus Solanum; species Solanum dulcamara. The sequence goes on along the minus strand of NC_077237.1, from coordinate 50,241,181 downwards.
GGGTGAACTCCTGGGATTCGGAGGAACCGCTTTCTATCTATTTTGGTTAGGCTGATCTTTATGTTGTATTTAGAGATTGTTTGTACTTATTTTGTATTTGTAAAAACCTTATACTCTTATTTTGATTAGATGTTCTATTACTGATTGATGTCAGGTCTTGGGAATGATTTCTTGTGATATATCTCAGTTGTTTTCTCTTTCTTCACATTTGTATCAGCTTCATGTATCTCATGGTTATTTTCCGCATGTAGCCCATTGACTATGGTTCCGAACTATGATTTAAGCTTACGTACTGACAGAGTGTAGTAGGTGTCATCATAACTTGAGGAATTAGATCGTGTCAATATATTGGGTTAATTCTTGAATTTTTGAAATGTGCATGTAAAGTGGTGATTGAAATTAATGTGACAAGTGAAATAATTAATTTTACGTGTTGACTATTGGTCTTCCTCTGGATTGGATAAATTTATTAAAAGCTCATTTATATAGTAGTTATTAATTAATAATATGGACTAACTCTCCATATCAATTTGACATGTTGGATCAATAGAATTAACATTCAATGATTATATATAATTTACTAAATGTAATAATTTACTCTTCATATGAGTTGGTTTAGTTTCTTTCTAAATTATATAAATCATGCATTATTAATAAATGTTGCATAAATAGTATATTTTGCAACAAAGTTTTACTATTCGAGATGTATGTGTATATACTGATGAATATGGTTCAAATTTTATTATTCAGGTTACTGATTTATTATGATATATTTAATGAGCTATATCTCAAATTCACGGTAAACTTTATCTTGTCTTTTTATTATAATTTAAGATTTTTTTTGGCAGAAATAAAACATTAATATAAACAGTGCATCATATATGCACCTTCTGTTAGGAAAAAATCATTAACAATTTTTAACCAAATAAGAGATTGACATTCACTTTATTTTTCTTATAACTCTTGTGTTATTGAGTTTGATAAACATTTTATCTCATGCGTACAATGATGGGTGGACTCTCTTTTATTAGTATCTCTCCTAAATAAAACAATTTTAATTTATCTCATAAGAAAAAATATTCTTCAGAATTGAATGAATTTTTTTTTGTGCACTTACATCCAAGTCATATATTCTGAATAGGGCTTCGATGATGGTCAAAGAACGGACTTTAAGGTTCATTGAAATTGAAGGAACTACCAACTTATCAATACTATTTAGAAGTTTAATTACTAAAACCTATTTTCCCTCAAAAGGAAACAGAGCCAGTGGTAAGTTAGATATAATTTATTTTGATTAGTGTGATTAAATAAACATTTAGGCAAGAGGCAAATATGAGCATTTTATGAAATTTACAAAAGATTACTCATGATATGAATATATTTATTTGATTCTCCATAAATTTGAATGCTTTGAAAAATTCAAGATATTGAAAGGAAAAAAAAAATATCGTAAAAGATATCACCAGATACTCCATAATAGAATGATATAACAAAAAAATGACTCTAATGGAGATGATAAGATTAATGTTTGATGTATTTATATGTGTTTCTTTTTTATTTTGGGATGTCCTAAGAATACAAATTACATTCTAGTTCCTTCTACGTCAACATCTTTGACATCTATAGAAATGTGCATTGGACTTAAGCCAATATGTGCAATATTCAAATATGGAATTGTCCAACACATATACTAAAAGAAAAACAGATAAATTGGAATTAACAACGAGTGTGTGTTGTTTATTGGATGTTAAAACAGAACAAAAGGAGGTTTATTTTATCGTCCTAAAGAAAATTAGATAATCGTTATTCAAATGTCAAATTTCTTTTAAAAAAATTAATAAATCATATTTATAGATGTAAACTAGTTTTCCACGAACTGAGCAAAGAAATAACAAATGAATCATATGAAAATTCAGAAGTTTAGAACATCTAATCGGCAAGTTAATAATAGACATAAGAAAATTCCTTACCTTAACTTAGCTCAAGCAATGCCCAATGACTCCCGGGGAGTGATATTGAGCAAATAACACTACATGAAATCGTTAATGTGTCAAGATCAAAAGATAATGAAGAAAGTATTAAGATTCAAAAATATGATAGTGTGATTATAGTACTTAGGGCTGTACAGGGCAAATCGATAAACCGCGCCAAACCGACAAACCGAACCAAACCGGGAAAAAAAACCGACTAGTGGTTTAGTTTGACTTGGTTTGGTGTTTGAAAAAAAAAACCCGACCATTATAGGGTTGGTTTGATTTTAACTAAAAAAAAGTCAAATCAAACCCAAACCGACCCGATTATAGATATACTACTTTTAAATTATGTTATACATAAAAATATTTATTAAAATATAATTTATAAATATTTTTTAAAAATTTTTCATAATTTTTGTTTTCTTTCTTACATTTAGATTTGGACTTGAGAAGCCCATCTAAATAATATACAAAAAAAACTCATCTTATAAAGTTATATTATAAAGTTAAAACTTCAAACAGTGTTCTGTTTCCATCTTATATGTTGATATTTTGTATTAGAACTCTTTTTAAGAAGCACTGCTCTGTGCTTTTTATTAAATACTATGAAAAACCCGAGAAGCCCGAAAAATTCAAGAAAAATTGATATCGAAAAACCCGACTTTTATTGGTTTGGTTTGGTTTATAGATTTAATAACCCGACACAAATAATTTGGTTTGGTTTGTAAAAAAAATCCGAACCAACCTGGTCCATGTACACCCCTAGTAGTACTAATGCTACTAGTCGTAGAGGGAGAACAGTAACCAAGACCGGTTTAGTATATATTTTTGGGAGAGTTTCGTGATAAAATTCCAAAAAGTACACTCTTGAAAGAAATTTATGATAGAATTCCTGAAGATCTTAGTACATAATGGTCAGTTACGATGAAGAACTACTAGACGAAGTTGATTAGAAAATTTGTCAAGTCCTACTTTGCAAAGAGCTTATTAGTTAAGACTTTTGATTGTCATGTAAAAAGAATGTTTATAAAAACAATAGATGCATGGTTAACAGTCTAAGTAAGATATTGTTGGGGTATATATCATTAATCATTTATTGAAATACGGTATATTTTAGCAATTATCATAATTAAAGGTCTAAGTGGGAGATTGTTGGTATATACTATTGACCATGAGTTATATACTATAAATCATGTGTTTAAATATAGTATTTATTATAGAATGATTATGTATTCAATTTTAATAACTTTAAATAGATTATGTATTCCTCTGTCTATTCTTTATTTATATAGTGGATGGTTAAATGGATAGAGTTTAACTTCTACATAAAAAATTAAATTATCAGTTCTTATAATTTATAAATATCATATTCACAAATTAAAATGGAACTGGACACACAATCAAACTGATTGTAGAACAAGATTAAATATTGTTTATCTTAATTATGAGAATGTTATAATTTTGACTTTTTGTGGTAGTATATTTTTTATGTATTGAGTGGATCAAATAGAGGTAGGTATTTGACTCAACAACATAATTCTCTAGTCCATTGAATATATTTATTATTAATTTAGTTGTTAATTTAGTTGTGACCAACTGTCTGAAAGAAGTAGATTCTTTTAGAAACAACACAAGAAGGTAAAATATAGAATATGTAAATCAACACAAGTATTTTTATGTGGAAAACTCCTTGCTCAAAAGAGGCAAAAATCACGACCTACCTTTTATAGAAATTTTTCAAACGCAAATACTAGGGCACATGGTCACCAAATAATATAGTGACTCAAGAGTCAGATATCATACCCAAAAGAGACTTATTTTTTCGATTTATTAGATTTAACTACTATCAAGTTAATGCAAATATTTCACCACAAGTTGATTTTTGTAATAATGTACTACATAAAACAAAAATAAAATAATCTATTTTATCAAGTATCAATATCAAGAGTCAAAAGTTTGAAATTTAACACAATAGGAGATGAGATTCCAGTGTTAATCTTTTAAATTCTTATATGCTTATTAAAGTCTATATGTTTATGTTCATGAATGTAACACAAATACATTCAAACTCCAGTAAAATAATTGAACAAGGCGAACGAAGTATATGCTTATCCTAGACGTAAATTCGCTTCTTCATGCCCAGAGTTGAGATCTAGTTCTACTTAACCTTATTGCATGCTTTAGATTCTCACTTTCAAATTCAATCGAAGATGCAAAGATGTGTTCTACTAATCGTGAAGCAATAAGTAATTACGCTCAAGGTTAGATAACTAACTCATATGATAAATCTCTAAAAAAAAACAATCATGAAGCTACCACAATCTCAAAACAAAGGAATTATCCTTTACAATCATAGTAACAATCATATGAATGTTTATTACACATACAAATATCTATATAAAAAAAAAGACGAAAAAGGTAAAAATCAATTATTCATGGTTCCATTGTGCTTCTAATGTAAAATCCTAAGAAAAACATCCACTCTAAAAATAACCTTGGGGTCTATTTATAAACTTGGAAAGTCCTCATACGACTCTTCTAGTCAAACTTGGACTTATTTATAATTAGACTGTCTCCCCTTCAACCACGCTCCACTGACCATCGCGATAAACTTTATCACATTGAGTGATGCGACACACTGACTTGGTGCTTCGTTTCTTAAGTCAAATAATCTTTACGTTGCATATGTTCACCAGGACACATCACCCATCTTAGTGACTTTGTCTGTGGTGGTTGATGCGTCGCACTAATTCATTCCAATCTTCAGACCAAGAAAAATAATAAGCACCTCTAATTTTCCTCATCACATTGACCATCGCGGTGAACTTTAATGCATTAGTCAGTGTGATGCACTGACTGTATTTATGAAACTTGGCAAAATTTATGATGTCCTTCTCATACTGCACCACATCATGCTAACTATCACACTTAATGGCACCACGTTGGACAATGCAACGCTGTAAACGTGCACTTATTTCTTCAGTTCATTCTTGAGCATTTACATCCAAAACACCTATATTCAACAATAACCTCAAATTAGTCCAATGCTTCATAATCACAAGTTAGGTGTATTTAGAACTAATTCGTATCAAGACAGAGTAGAAGAGCAAATTCAGTTAGAGAGAAACAACGAATGTGAAGGCTCTCGAATTTTCATTTGTGCATAGTATATACTACATCTAAAGCAAATTTGGATTATTTTAAATTCTTAAAAATTTTCTATATCTAAAGTAATGTTGAACTCTGATACGTTCAAATTACACCTTCTTAAAAGAAGTATAAAGCGGTTGTTGACAAATATAAAATCCAACTAGGTTCGGATAGAATTCCACAGAGAATAAAGTGAGAACTAAAGTCGTATGCAATTATTTATTATTAGATTCTTAATTCCAAAGAAATGGGGAAATGTTTGGGAGAATTGGACTGATATTAAATATCAATTTGTAATTAGTAACTTTCACCTATATCACTTAAATTGAGAATTTATAGAGAGGAAAATCAAGATTGTGTTCACCAATGACGGTTTGCCTTAATCGGGTTAATACAGAATTTCACTTTGTAGTGCTAGCATACAAGCTTATCAACTCAAGTTATAATTAACTTTTTCTCAACCAAATTAAATAATTGTCAGTTTTATTCTTCTCTAACTAAAAGTGTTTAACTCAAGTCAAAGATATTTACTCAGAGTTGGTCAATCTTACTACAGCATTAACCATTAGACGAGTTCAGAATCTTGAATCCTTATTATTAACTCTTTTATCTGATTTTATAGCTTTTTACTGAAATAATTCAAACGTAGGGCAGGTTCTAATGTTTGCAACCACTAAAAATCGATTAATACGAAAGAGTTAACAAGGTATGCAATAACAATACGTATCTCATTCTGTAAAAATATGTATGCAATCACAAGATGTAGGTCAAGTCGTTATGGATTCCACAACTCTTGTTTGTGGGTTTTAGCCACTAATGGGAATTGAACTAAAGAAGATAATTGCATTCACTGAATAAGAATTTACTTACAAAAGTTAAGGCAATCACAAGCTTTAATTTAAAATACCGATGAATGTTATTGATAATGACTCATTCAAGCATACACCATTCTTCGCTAAAAGCAAGATAATAAAGTAAATCCTAAGAAATACTATATATAGTCTCAAGAAATTTGAAATTTAAAATAAGAAAGTTGCCTGTACAAAGTGCGTCTGATGCTTCGTCTAACAGTCCACCACAGGTGTGACGGTCTGTCGTTGGTGCCATCGTGCCTTGTCAAAAACTATCCAGGAAACTCCTTAGTGATGGTTTGTTTGACGGTCCATCGTAGGTGTGATAGTCTGTCAGGTTGACTACCACTAAGATTTGTTTGCACCTCATATGTTAGTCGTTGTTGAAGAAGGACTTGAGGGTTCATAATAGGTGTGATGGTTCGTCAGTCTGCCGTTAGAGATGTCTTTTACCACACTTAGCTTTATTTTGCATTCTTTTCTGATTTGACTAATCTTCTATCTAAAAAGTAGAAAAATGATTAAAAGACACTATTGTTGCTTAAGAACTAGCATTAATTCATAATTAAATGCATTAAATTAACACCCTCAACTTAGAACAATTGCTTGTCCTCAAGCAAAACCTAATAGTGCATTTACAGACCCATGAACTATCAACACTCACAACAGCTTCAAAATATTATTTCAACAAGTCGTGCATAAGTCTATCAATTAATACATCTACTCAAAAGAGTCTAAGGATGACATCTAAATATCAACAAGTAACTTGGCATACACCACTAGCATTATTCTCAACAATCAGATATCAACAGTGCAATCCTAATGCCCTTACCACAAAGAGGTCCCTATCACTCACATATCAACATTTATTTATGAGGAAAAATTCAAAACATTCATTGTCAGAATGAAATTCAAGCAACGCATACACACCCTAGAGGCTTGCCCTTATTATTTCAGTACCAACTTTACAAACAAATAGATTGTGATCACTATAAGACTTTCTCGACTTGTAATGTAGGCTCGGGATAAGGGTAGGATATATTTGGTGTTGACTATACCCTCTTTGATACCATCATTACCTTGCTTTCCTTTCTCTTCCTTTGCCAACCTTATCTCTTCTTTTTATTCCTTAATTTGGGCTATTTTGTATGCGACTCTTTTTCTCTTTTTTTTAATATATCCTTTTAACCCAAAATGATACGCCACATCACATGTTCTGATCATTGCTGCCTTATCTTGTTCATACCCTATTTCATTTCTAATTTTTACTCACAATAACCACCCTCAACTTAGGAGTTTTGTTTGAGCTAAGGTGCACGATGTCCAAGAAAGGACCAGGATCAGAAGTAGTTTCAAAATAAACGGGGAAGGAAAACATGTTAAAAGTAAAAAGGGTTTTTTAGGCTCAAAATTAGGGATCAAGGGATAACTTCATCATTTGGTTGGTCTTATAGGTTCAGTGGGCTAAAATAAAATAAAAAGTCTATGATCCTTTCCCATTTCATTATCTTTCAACTAGTGTAAAATAAACCAGGCAAGTTCTCGATGTATCTATAATACAAGAATAATACAAGATGCTCACATTCACACATGGCATAGTTTGCACTATCAGGTTCCCAATTGTCAAGTTTAATACACATAGCTTAAGCATAGTTGTTTCATTCATAGTCATCAGATGTTATAGAAAGATCCTCAACAATCAATATACTCAACAAAAAATTTCATGCCAAACACTGTTACTATTAACTGCTGCAAATATTTTTAGGACAAACTTCTTTATACAAGACAGACTCAATACATAACATGTGTTTACAAAACTACACTCCTAAACATATCGATTCTACTAGATAAAACCTAACATAAAAGAAATATGGCAAAAAAAACTCGCGATGTGACAGACTCATAGGTGCACCCCTCTAAAAAGATATGCATTTTTCCCAATGCCTAAAAAATACAATAAAGCTCTAACGGTAGAGTTTACCGGTGAAGCTCTAGGCTTCATAGTCTAACACTAATGTCGGGCCGCAGCTACCTCAGTAACCTCTATAGTGTGATGGTGGCCGGCACACTCAATGGTGTATCGATAGGAATGTCTACATATGGTGGTGGAACAAGGGAAGTCTATGACTCCAAAATAGTATCAGTCCCTATACTTGGGGTTATCTCAGCTGGTGGTGCACTAGCAAAAGTGCCAGATGTACGGCCTCACAACTCCTCACCTTTGATCACCTCATAAAGTCGTGACCTCCTCATAGCCTCTACTATCTATTGCTTCATAATATATCTATCTCGATGCCTCTTTTATTTATCTGTGTCTGTCCTCACCTTGTTCTACTACCTACTTCCTAGCGACTTTAGGGGTCATTCTTAATAGATCAATAAATGGTGCTTCTCTCTCTGATTTCTCAACATCCATAATCGGGGACACCTCAACTAGCCTCTCTCTTAACTGTCGAATATCCTCTTGAGCATGAGCAAGCTTGGCCATAAACTTTGCCAAATTAGGCACCGTAAGCTCATGCATCCTATCACTAACTCGAGATCCCATATCATCCATCCTGGTAAGAAAATGACTATATGGTATCAATGTCGCTGCAATCACCCTATCAATAAATGGGCCAAGGTGCTATGCAAACACCATCATCTGTTTCTCTTATTGGTCAACCCTCTTTTACCAATCTCACGAAATTCACCAGTGTGAAAGAATATGGTGATGGATGTGGCAAAGATGAAGTAGTATTGGTAGTCTCACCCTGTGTACCCGAAACCTCAAAAATAGACTATGTCTGGGTCGGTGTGATTATGCATAGGGATGTCGTAGGATGAAAGCCTGTCTCATCCTCAATCTGAGAAACTGGTCCAAATATATATGGCAAGGCTTGTGCACTCGCATCTTAAGACTTGACTCATCCCTTATTTTTTTCAATATCGAATCTTTTTGTGACCACAGTCTCCCTATCGATCCCTACTAAAATAGGAATTGTTGCAGCCTTGCATAGACTAGTTGTGAGTCATGGGAATGGTAGTGAAGTGGTTGATCTCGACACTCTATTTCTAATCTCCTCAGCAATAAGTCTCCCAAAGTCTATTGGGAATCCTAACAGTAATATTGATAACAATATTGCTTTATCTTCAGTTAATATGTTGTCACCTCCGGTCAGCAATAACTTAAATTGACCACACCCCATCAGAACTTTGTAGGAAATGTCAGAGATGCCTTTTGGATCCTCTCTTTAGTGTTCGTCAACCACAAAGGTTGACCCTCACTCATGACCTACACAAACCATAGGCACTGCTAGAATAAATCTTATATTCCATAATCAAACTTTGTTGTCTAGAATGGGGGTGCATATTTTGGCCCAAACAAGAACCAGTTGATTATGGTCGGATATATATCCACCTGCACCCCTAAACTTGTCACCTCTCATAACCGTATTTCTTTTATTGAAATTTTTATCTTATATATATAAAAGTAAGCTTACAAGTACAAGGAGGGGGACGTGAAAGGCCTTACCTTCGAAAATAAAATGGAAGATATCTAATGAGAGGACTCCTCTCGACTAGGAAGATCAAGTATAGGAAACTAGTTCTATTCAACTAAGGTACAGAACCTAGCTAAATTGAAGAAAATCAAGTATACCTAATTTCCTTTGCATGGGTCGAGATCGGTCATATCTTCTGTGGTGCTCGACTAACGTTTCCGAGAATCCATTCGGGATTTAAATTCTTGGATCCATATAATAGCTAACATACAAGTTGTTGAAAGTTGTTAAAATTCGGATTTTGCCAAAGAAGAAGAAACAAAGGGGTTCTATAACAATCGACTATCTTTTTCAAGGTCGCTCGACTAACGTCTCCGATTCTCCGTTTGGGCTGAAATTTCTTGGGCTCTACAATTATTGGAGTTGCTGTATTCCTGCAAAATTTGGAGCATTTTTGATGATGTATACTGTTTCTCCTCTTAAGAGTTACTGTTCTGCCTGCAACATCGGCTGTCTTTTTCAAAGTCGCTCGACTAATGTCTCCGATTTTTTGTTCGAGCTAAAATTTCTTGGGCTCAACCATCTTTGGGGATGCTATTATCCTGCAAAATTTGGAAGATTTTGGATGTTACATGATGCATGTTATTGATGGATGATGGCTGTTGCTGAGGTGGTGTGTTGTTTCTGGCATCTGCTTCTCCTAAGTTTGGACAACTTATTGCAAGGAACAGTTCCTCTTATTTTTTATCTTGGGATCTTGTTGAATATGGAGATCTATAGAGCTGTATGTCTGCAAGTTGTTCAAATTATCACAGCTGGAGTGTGTTGTGAATCTGTACTGATAAACAAACAAACACAGATGGCTCAAGAGGTGCAATTTCAGGTTGGTAGGAGTTGTTGAGAGGTGTTCCTGATGAATGCTTTTGGATTGTTGTAACTGCTGTAATCTTGGAAGAGGTTGGGTTGTTGTTCCTGCTGGAGTTTGTAACCTGCACAGAAGCAAAAACAAAAAACAAAGTCTGGAAGCAAATCTATAACCCCAAAACAAAGAAGCACTTCCCAAGTGGCTCCTCTTGTTGTTACTGATGTAGAAAAATTCCAGGATGTGTAATGTGGTGTATCTGCACAGACCAACAAACAAAAACAAAAACAAGAACTTGAATGTATCCCATGTGTGATGCAAGGAAACCAGCCTGGGCTTCCAATCAAGATTCCTATACCTGTTAAGCCAAGAAACAAGAGAAGACAAAATAGAAACTACTCTACTCCTTACCTCTAAAGTTAGACTGGTTATTCTAAGAAAATAATAAAGATAGTAATAAGGAAGGGAGATTTTCCCTTGTACAGGAGTTCTAACCGTGAGATCTTCAAGGTATTTATAGCTATGCATAGACAAAACTAGTTGTCCTTTTGGTGGTTTAGTGCCATAATCCAACATCGCAACATAGTTCGCATAGAACTCACGAATTATAGTTGGATAGTACATATTAGGCTCCTGCAACATCCATTCCAATTTATATTCTTTTAACCGCATCTAGATAGCAAGATACTCTAGTAGGTCTGATGCTACGATCCTAGCCCCCTCAACTCTATTTTTCTTCAAACTATTCCCAGCTCTAATTAGTAGCCTATCTTGATAGTATTTTATTGAGCCCTCTATTGACCACCGCATGCCATCACAAAATTTGAGATTTTTGGTTTTAACAGTTTCGCTCTGGATTGGTTTCAAAACATCAATCCTAGTTGAATTTGCTGCTTATAGCCTTTCCTCAGAAGGCTCAAAAAAGGACACCTCAAAACTAAAATCGATGTCAGTTTCATCTCCTTCTTTAGACTGGGAAGATGCATATTATTATTGTGTCGCAGCTCTAGTTTGATATACTGGAGTGATGGTGTGATTACCTGTACATTCTCCACTGAGTAATTCATCTTATAACTGTCACCTCGTCCTCTTTTGTGGAATACCACGGGTTGGCTTTAGTTTAAGAGAAATTTGTACCTATAGAGGAATAATATTATTACACATGATTGGGGAAAAACACAGGTGAAAAATGAAAGAAAATTTAGACACAAACACCAGTGATGAAGTTAGCTGACGGACCGCCACAAGTATGACGGACCATCAGTTTGACCATCACTGGTGCATTTGCCCAAAAGTTGGCAACTGACAGTAGACCTGATGGGCTATCAGAGCTCTGACAGACCATCAGTCCCACCATCACTGCCTTCCACTGGCTATTTTATTAGGTCATTACTGACAGTTTGTTCGATGGCCCATCACAAGTGTGACAGTCTGTCGAACAATCCATCGGGCTCTTATTAGTAACCATTTGAAAATTGGCTTATTGATGATGCCCTTGACACTCTATCACAAATTCAATTGTTCGTTAGAGACATCATCACAAGCCAATTTCATCATATTCTCTCAGTTGTTAGTTGACATTTTGTTATGTTATTAAGGTTACGTATCACATGAGTTTTAAATCTCATAACATAACTAAATTTCAGTTCCATTTAAGTACATTAAGGGTTACTCAGACTTCATCCTCGTAATTAAACTTGATGACACTAATAGGTACTCAGACTTCCCTTGTTTATCTCTACAATATAAGTACAAAAGTGATGATTTTCCTTAATAATATTGTTACTCAATCTATCATTGGGAACTGTCACTTAATACTACAAAACTCAAAATCTTTTTGTGATTTTCATTTATTTAGCGCTCTCTCTTTCTCTCTCTCTCTCTCTTTATCTCTCTCTCTCTTTATATATATATATATATATATACATACAGAATACATAGATAGCAATTCAAACACAACCAACCAGCATCATCAATTTCAAATTGAATCATACTTCATCCTATATAATTGAATGTTCAGAACAACCTAATGTATCATCATTAACTTTCATTTAGTTTTGATATTACTCAGAATTTATCCATTTCATCACTTCAATCTAATACTTACTTTCCATAGTCAATTAAACCATACAATGAAGCATTAACATACCATATGTCAGTACGAGTTCAATAGAAGTAGTAACTGTGATATCGAGGGTGACGGGTATGCAAGAAGCAAGAAAATATGGGTGTTGCATAGTAACGGTCGAGTAATGAGAGAAAGGATTTTGGATGATTGTTCGATCTAAGAGGGAAAAAAGGATTTGGGTGTTTTTGAGTTTTGGATATTTGATCTAGTTTTTAGGTTAGTTCATTTAATTTGGGCCGTTTTAGAGACGTGGGTCAATGTGAGATAGGGTTTTGGGCCAGTTTGGGAATGGGTATGAGTAATTCAAAAACTAGGGTTTGAATTACTTACCTGCAGGTGATGGGATTCACGATGGTCCAGCACACATGTGACTATCTGTTAGAATCCATCAGTCCATCGTCATGCTCAAATAATAAAGGTGTTAGACATCGTGGAACTGACGTCGGGTGTGACGGTTGGTCGAACACCTGAAGCCTTGTCAACCTTTATGTCATCCCCAACCAGTGTACTCATTTTTTATGCCTTAGTGATGACATCACTAATGATCCATCAGTCTTGTGATGGTCCATCAGACCTTCACATCACAATGCACTTTTTATTTTTCTCTTACCTCAGACCTGCACACTTAGTGTCCCTTTCAAGAATATCAGCAAAATATAGGATTTATATACACATAAATAGCGCTTGATTTAATGTTATGGAATGACTCAGATACCTTAATTACTTAGACTTTCTTAAGGTACACAAATTATATTACTTTTACCTCCTCTAGGACGCCAATGTATTGCTTCAACCACTGGCCATTCACTTTGAAATGCTCATTTTTTTTATTCTCCAACTCCAGAGCTCTGGATTGAAAAATTTGTGCCACTTTAAATGGACCAAACCATTTAGACCTTAATTTCCCTAGAAACAATTGGAGTCTCAAATTGAAAAAGAGCACCATGTAACCAAGACTGAATTCCCTTCTGTCAATATGCAGATCATGGTACAGTTTTATCTTCTCCATGTAGATAGCAGGTCTTTCATACGCCCTTAATTGGAACTCATCCATCTCATTAATTTGATCCAGCCTCATATTTGCAGCCTCACTCCAACTAAGATTCAACTTCTTCAATGACCATAATGCCTTGTGCTATAACTCCACAGGCAAATGACATATTTTTCCAAACACTAACTAGTATGATGACATACCAATGGGTGTCTTGAAAGCAGTCTTATATTCCCATAGTTTATTATCAAGCTTCCTGGCCCTGTTGGTCCTGTTGGAATTTACAATCTTTGCTAAAATTGACTTTATCTATATGTTAGATACCTCAACTTGTCCACTACATTGTAGATGGAATAGGGTAGCCACTCTATGCTGTTTCACTCCATATTTTTCTAGAAAGGTCTTGAAGACTTTATTGAAATATTATGACCGTCCCCCCATTACTAATAATCGCACAAGGTGTCCAAACCTAGAAAAAATATTCCTTTTTAAGTACTCGGCAACACTCTTGCCATCATTATCTGTTGTTCCACTGCTTCCGCCCATTTAGATATCTAATCAACTGCATCCAGGATGTATTTCTTCCTATAGGAACTCAAAGATAGTCCCATAAAGACAATGCCCCAGACATCAAATAGCTCAACCTCCAAGATTGGAGTCATTCAAAACTCATGATGCCTTGATATTGCTCCCTACCTTAGATATTTATGACATCCTTTTACTGGATCCAATGCATCTAAGTGAATATTGGGCCAATAGTAGCCTCATTAGAGCACCTTTTGAGTAGTGTGAGCCCCACCATGGTGCCCTCCAACTGGCGAAAACTGACAAGCCTCTAGGATACTTAATATTTTTGCTTCAGACACACCCTAAACAAGTACAACTCATCCCAGAAATATGTGATCACATCATGCAAAAACTTCTTCCTTTGTTGAAAACTCAAGTTTTTCATCATCACATCGCTAATAAGGTAGTTAGTAAAGTCATCAAACCAAGGAATAAGACCAAGAGTAGCGGATAATACCTACTCATCTGAGAATAAGTCATTAATTTCAAGTTTCGCATTTTCCTTTTTCTCTTCCTCTATCTTGGATAGGTGATCAACTACTTGCTTTTCATAACCCTTCCTATCCTTTACCTCAAAAATAGAATTATTGTAGCAGAAGAACCCATTTGATCAGCCTTAGCTTCGCATCCTTCTTTGCGATCAAATATATTAGTATAGCATGATCAGTTTGTACTATCACCTTCGTACCCAATAGGTACGCTCTAAAATTCTTGAAAGCATAGACAACCGCTAGAAATTCCTGCTTTGTGACTGTGTAATTATTTTGTGCCCTATTCAGAGCCTTACTTGCATAATATATAGGGTGAAAAATTTTGTTGCACTTTTTCCCCAGCACAACACCCAAAGCTATACCAAAGGTATCACACATCACCTCAAATGGTTCAGACCAATTCGGAGTAATGACGATTGGGGACGAGATCATATTTTCTTTTAGACACTCAAAGGCTTTCTGGCAGGCTTCATCAAAAGTGAACTTTATCTCCTTTTCCAACAATTTGCATAAAGGATATGCAATCTTATAAAAATCCTTGATGAATCTCCAGTAAAACTCTACATGCCCAGAAAGCTTTCGAATCCTTTCATAGAGATGGGCAACTTTTCATTAACCTTGATCACTTATTCACCTCCAAGTCCTTCTCAAAGATTTTATGGCCTAGTACTATATGTTACACCAAGGGGCAATGTTTTTCCAATAAAGAATCAGATTGGCCTCTTCACATATCTGTAGTGCCCTGCTAAGATTTAACAAACATTGATAAAAGGAATCACAAACTACAGAGAAATCATCCATAAATACCTCAAATTTATCTTCCACCATGTCTAAAAAGATGGACATCATACACTTCTAAAATGTGGCTGGTGCATTACACAACCTAAAAGGCATGTGTTGATGCAAAAATGCCATAGGGATATGTGAAGGTTGTATTTTCCTATTCTTTGTGTGCAATAAAGATGTGGTTATAGCTCGAATAACTGTCCAAGAAATAATATCAACCTCTAACTGCCAATATATCCAGCATTGATCTATGAAAGGTATTGGGAAATAGTCTTTCAAGGTCTATCTTTTCAACTTTTAATAATCCATGTAGACTCACCAGTCTGTGACTGGCCTAAGTGGGATCATTTCATTCTTTGTGTTGACCACCACTGTCATACCTCTCATCTTAGGGACACACTGCACTGCACTTAGCTAACTACTAGCTGGGATGGAGTAGACTATACTTACATCCAGACATTTTATGATCTTTACTTTCACCACCTCTTGCATAGGTGGGTTCAGCCTTTTTTGATGGTCTATTCTTAGGCTAAAATCCTCCAATTGAATCTTGTAAGTGCAAATTCTAAAAGGTATGCCAATTATATTAGAAATGATCCAGTCAATTACCCTCTTGAACCTTTTCATCACTACCTCAAGTGCTTATACCTACTCCTCATTTAAATTTCTAGCCACATAATAAGTTATTACATTCACCCAGAAATACATATCTGAGATGGCCGGACAACTCTATCAACTCTAGCACATGCGACTCTTCAATACATGGTTTAGCTGGAGGAGTTGGTCAGTTCTTCAAGTCCAGGTCCAATTTCTTTAGAGCACCATGGTATGATCCTATGCCCTACAAAGCATTTACAGTCTCTGCATAGTCTTTTAGGAACCCATCATCAAAGTTTATAAAAATAATAGTTGGTGTCTCAATTGTGAACATGTCCTCTACAGATGCCTTAATGAGTTCCTCCGGCTACACCAATCACTGATACCAAACTCATACCATGTGGTTGTTTTATGGACTAGCACATATTAAATTTCACCTCTTCTTGTTAAGACTGAATTTAAGCTCACCACTTTCCATGTCTACCAGTGCTCTACCTGTGTCCAAAAATGGCCTCCCCAAAATTACAGGACTTCAAAATCTACATCACAATTCATAATGACAAAGTATACGGGAAGAATAAAGCTCTCCACTTTTACCAACATATCACAGAGAATACCTACGGGCCTCTTAATTGACCGATCTTGCATCAATAATCTCATAGTAGTCGATTTGGGTGCTTCCAAGCCCAACTATTTGTAAATAGCAAGTGGAATGAGGTTGATATATTGGCTCCCAAGTCACACAACGCCCTTGAAAAACTGAATGACCCATTGGTCATAAAATAGTAAATGCATCTAGATCCTCTTTCTTCTTAACCAAAGACCTCGTACCAATTGCTCTACAGTGATGCAAATTATCTACCGGCTCAAAGCAGAATGTCTTCTTCTTTTTGACCAAGTATTTCATGAACTTGGTATAACCTGTCATCTTCCCTAAAGCTTCCACCAAAGGAATATTTACTAAAACCTAACCAAGCATAGATATGAATTTCAAGAACTTACAATCCTCAGCTTTCTTATTCAGCCTCTGCAGAAATAAAGGTGGTGGTCTAGGAACTGGAGTCAAAGGTAGAGATACCTCTACTTTAGGCTCCTCTATGCTCTTAGCTCCTTCAACTTCCTCAAGAATACTTTCCACCCATTCTGGATCTTTGGAACCAACAAGGGCCTCTTCTCCAGCCTTAATTTCAGCACCACTATTAGATTTACCATGGATTTCCCATCCTTCCTTGGGTTCTGAACATTATGAGCAGTGTACCATTCTTCCTGTAATTTAGAGTGGTGGTTAGTCGCCTCATCGGATGCTCCAACTTTTTAATAAATGTGGAATATGAATCCATCAGTGGACTCATGTTAGAAAGACCACATTTTCATTCCTTAACCCTAGAGTCCATAGATTCCACCTTCTGTATCACCTTAGCTAGCATATCTTCCATTCTGGATCTACCTTTTTCATTACTAACCCTATCTCTATTTCTAGGAGTCACATAGACTCCGTTTTGATCATTTTTAAAAGTATCTTTGTTGTGCCAATTCCTTTGATCGTGATTCTCAGCTCTATCATAATACCCATACTTCTGATAAGTCTTACCTTGATTTCCTTGACCATAGATCTGGAAACCCCCCTAATTTTTCAAATACTTGGCCTTCTCATCATAATCAAAATCCATATCCTCGTGTCTACCTGATGCCCCTATTGAATTAGCCTTTTAAACCCCACCTGCTAACAAATGCTTTATCAACAAATTTATTTGCATCTTTATATAATTCATTTTTGATCACGCTCCTCCTCTCACCAATTTTGCTCATCTAATAAACCAACTGCATAAGTGTTTCCTGCCACCTAGGAATCTATAGTGTGCAACACCTATTAATCTTTGATACTTTATCTAACATAGCAGCAACATCTATAAAGGTTTGAGACATGAATGACCCACCAGCCACTACGTCAACAATGGGTTTGGTTACCGAATTCAATGATCTATAGAAAATCTTCATTAGGTGGTCACAGTCAGCTTATGATTTAGGTACTTCTTTAGCTTCTTGTTGAACCTTAGCCAAGTCTCATGCAATGCCTTTGTGGGTAATTGTATGTGGTTGTTGATTTAATCCTTTAACTGCAACTTCTTTGATGGTGGGAAGAACCTCTCTGTGAAGGATTTTTTTCAACTCTTTCCAAGTGGTGATTGAGTCATGTGGCAACTCATATAGCCACATTCCCTGAAGTATTCTGTAAGCTGTCATGAGTACGCCAAAAAGCTTCTTTCCCGCGACATGGACACTAAGTTGCATCCGCAAATAGGGACAACAGGAATAACCTTAGCCAATATTTGTTTGACCAACTCCAAGGATCTCAAAAGACTTATAGTTACTAACCAAGTTCAATAAATACTGATTTGGATCATCCTCAGCTACTCCTCTAAACATCCCTTTCAAGTTCAACAGATGGATCATAGTAACTATAATAGTAAACAATAAACCTGGTGGTAAAGGTGGGAGAACTATAGCCCTAATAGCTCCAACTCTACCCATATCAGCATCATCCTCATCCAAAGTGAACTCAATGGGGTCAATCGGTCTTTGTTTCCCTCTGCCTTTTGGGACTGGATAACGATTTTCTAGAGCCACGTCATCTTCCTCATCATCATGTGCATCCCCCACATTGTTGTTGTTACCAATATTGATATTCTCCCTGGCCTGGGCCTCAGCAATTTGTCCCAACCTCTACACTTCATGTTCTTGTGCATTTATTTTTCTGCGAATGGATTTTTCAAGCTTGGGGTCATACGGAATTAGCGATTCACCCTTACCTCGGGGTACTTGGCATGCATTACTCTGTATCCTTTAGAAACAAAAAGTAAAAGTAGAAAATAAGATAAGAGTGAATAATACACACTTGATTTAATTGAAAATCATATTTTTCGACAATGGCGTCAAAATTTAATACGTGTAAATCACACTTGCTTAAAGAAGTATAAAGTGGTCATTGTCAAATATAGAATCCAACTAGGTAGGGGTCTAATACTACAGGTAATAAGGCAAAAACTAAGTCGTATGCGATTATTTATTATTAGATTCTTATTTCCAAAGGAATTGGGGGAAGTTTGGTAGAATTGAGTTGATTTTCAGTATCAATTTACAATTAGTAACTTTCAGCAATATCACTTATATTGAGAATTTATAGAGAAACCAGGATTTGTTCACCAATGATTATTTGACTTAATCTGGTTAATACAGAACTTCAATTTGTAGTGCTAGCATACCAGCTTGCCAAACTCATGTTACATTTAACTATTTCTAAACTAAATTAAATGCATGTCACTTTTATTCTTCTTAAAGTAAAAGTGCTTAACTCAATTCAAAGATACTTACTAAGAGGTTGTCAATCTAACTACAACATTAACCATAAGACGAGTTCAGAATCTCGAATCCTCATTATTAACTCTTATCTAAGGCTTTACACCTTTTTACTCAAATAAGTCAAACCTAGGAAAATTCTAATATTTGCACCATAAGTAATCGATTAATACAAAAGAGTTAATAAGGTACGCAATCACAATACGCAGTTCATTCCATAAAAATCCTTTTTTAGGTCAAGCCATCATGGATTCCACAATCCTTGATTTTGGGGTTCAGCCACTCATGGATATTGAACTAAAGAAGATAATTGCATTCATTAAATAAGAATTTACTTACAAAAGTTAAGGCAATTGATTCAAATACCAATGAAAACTATCAATAAAGACTCGTTCAAGCGTACACCATTCTTTGCTAAAACCAAGATAATAAAATAAACTCTAAAAATACTATACAGTCTCAGTAGATTTGAAATTTAAAATAAGAAAGTTGCCTCTCATGAAGTGAGTCTGACGCTTTGCCTGACGGCCCATCACAGGTGTGACGGTCCAACGTTGTTGCCGTCGTGTCTTGTCAGAAACTGTCCAAGAAAATCCTTAGTAACAGTTTACCTGACAATCCGCCGCAGGTGTGATGGTCCCTCAGGTGGACCATCACTAAGTCTCTTTTTGCACCTCATCTATTAGCTATTGATAGTGAATTTGACAGTCCGCCGTTGGTGTGATTGTTTGTCGCTCCTGGTGTCAGGCTATCTTTTTCCAAACTTAGCTTCATTTTGCTTTCTTTCTTGCTTTGACTAATTTTCTGTCTAACAAAGTAGTAAAACTATTAAAAGATACTATTTTTGCTTAAAAACTAGCATTAATTCATAGTTAAAAGCATCAAACATGATGTGTAGCGCCAACACATCAAACTCTACCTTAAAAATAACTAATGAAATTTATTATTGATTTTACCTAAGTAAAGAAGCATTATGAGCATTAAAATCATCTCGCGAGTATAAAGCACAATTCTCCTAACGACAAACTTCAAAAAAAAATTATGGACTTCATTACTCAACTAAGTGAGTTAGACATATCATCTTGTGAGTATAGTCCACTTTAATTATTATAAAGCACATAATTTTAAAAAAAAAATAACAGGGAGAGAGTGAGAGAATAGGATGCAGAAAAAGAAGTGTATCTTATCCTCGGTCGTTTCATCAAACGAAAAGAGATTGCCATACAAGCTAGTAAAGCAAT
The DNA here is from genome assembly GCF_947179165.1 of Solanum dulcamara. Lineage (NCBI taxonomy): Eukaryota > Viridiplantae > Streptophyta > Magnoliopsida > Solanales > Solanaceae > Solanum > Solanum dulcamara. Next base: position 50,220,705 of record NC_077237.1, on the reverse strand, counting down.
CATACCCGACTATATTAGCAGCAACTACAGATTACCCATCCTCATCTTTCCTTGTTCATCTCTACCACATGTTACTTTTACAGGAAAAATATAGCAGAAATCAAGAAATTCGATTGCACAACAATTTGATACTTGAATTGATTCACTAAAATAGTTTAATTTGGAATGATTAGTTGGTAGAAAAAAATAGTTGGAAATTGGGACAATCACTAATATGCATCTAAAAAATTTAGCAACAACAATATACCAAGTGAAATTCCACAAGTGGGGTCTGGGGAGGGTAAAATGTATGCAGACCTTACCACTACCTCATGAAAATAAAGAGGTTGTTTCTGAAAGACCCTCGGCTCAAAAGTCACAGTCCTAAGTAAGAGAGAAAATGAAATAATATATATAGCATAATGGCTAAAAAGCGATGCAAATTTTACAAAACCAGAACAATAACAATAGCAAAGTAATGTGATAATCAAAGATAATAACAACACAACTATAAAAGCACACCTAGACCTATGACCCCCCTAAACCGACACATGACAAGACACCATTCTATCCCAACTAGCCTTCTACCCTAATTCACGACCTCAATTTATTTCTATCTAAGGTCATGTCCTCGGTGATATGGAGTAGCATCATATCTTGTCTAATCACCTCTCTCCAATACTTCTTTGGTCTACCCCTACCCCTCCGTATAACCCATAACTCCAACAGTTCACACCTCCTAACTGAGGCATCGACTCCCCTCCTCTACACATGCCCAAACCATCTCAGTCTCGCTTCTCCCATCTTGTCTTCCACAGATGTCACTCCCACCTACTCCCAAATAACTTCATTCCTAATCTTATCACTCCTAATGTGTCCACACATCTATCTCAGCATCCTTATCTCCACAACATGCATATTCTGAACATGAGAGTTCTTTACTGGCCAGCACTCCACTCCATATAACAACGCTAGTCTAACCACCATTCTGTAGAACAAACCTTTAAATTTAGGTGGTACTTACTTATCACACAGGACTCCAGAGGCAAGCCTCCATTTTATCCACGCTGCCCTAATGCGGTACATGATATCATCGTCGATTTCCCCACTACTCTGGATGATAGATCCAAGATATTTAAAGCTTTATATCTTGAGAATAGGTTGAGTGGCAAGCCTCCTTTACATTCTGTAACACCCCGAAAATTTTTTCGCATAGGCTCAAATATTTCTCCGCGTGTGTTTAGACTCGAACCATATGAGTTGTAATTTTATATATGAGTTAGGATTAATTCCTAAGTTTTAAAGTATTTTAGATGTGGTGAGGGGTCATAAGGGATCTCTAACACCAAATCGAGTCCAAAGATTTCCAATCGATGAAGTTTTCGGATGAGTTAGTATAAGGGTCAACTTCTAACGACGATATCTTTTGAAATATGATGATCTGGGTGGCCCATGACCTATTAAATTAAAGAACTTCGAGTCTTCTTTTCAATGCCGCCAAGATTGTAATTTTTGGAGTTCGAAGTCAAAAGTTATAACTATCCTAAGATGGACTAGTACTGCAGGAATTTCAGGCCTGGGTGGCAAATGCTGGAAACCTGGGCATGGTGCCGCAGTGGCACAACGCGCCACTATCACACCAGGAATAAGCCTCCATAGTTTGGTCTCTAGCGCGGCGTGCCACTACGAGATGTGTAGGGTTTTTAAGCCTTTTTTCCAGAACCCAGAAAACATAGGCTTGGCGCTGTAAGGGCGCGACGCGCCACTATAGCGCCATAAAACAGCCTCAGTAATTTGGTCCTTGGCGCGACGCGCCATTATAGCGCAAGCAAGATTTTTTGCCCAGTTTTCCAGATTTTGAAGAGGGGAAATTTGGACATTTTTCCTAAACATATATACACTAACATAGGACGTTTTAGGCTCATATTTTTCAGCCTCCTCACCTCCAAAGAAACCCTAACCTTCACCCTCTTCTCTTCCAAACATCTCCAACAAGATTTGCCCTCAAAAATTCAAGGATTCAAGCTTCCCATTGAAGACCAAACAACAAGGTTTCTTCAAAATCTACTTTAAGGTATGTAAGGCTAACCAAAAATATGGATTGAGTTCTTCCATATGCCCATAGATGTGTTGGATAGAAGTTGTGAAAGATTTGAACCTTCTATGAAAGTTCTTCTTGAAATTTCCTAAACTATAGAATATTACTAAAACATGTTAATGATGTTTTTGAGTTGACTTGGTTGAGAGTATGGATTCATGTATTCATTCACATGAACCCAAGATGAGATTTCCTTTTTAGTCATAATTTATCTTGAGGATGAGATTGATGATTTTTATGTATAATAAAGACAATATTGATTTTTATAATAAAATGAGGTATTCTTTTACTTGAATTTGATGAAATTGATTTTGAGTTATATGAGAATTGGGATAGTTATGAATGTGAATGACATAAAAAGAAATGAAATATTGGTAGAACTAGAATGTCACTTTTATTTCTATAAATGGAATATATAATTAAATAAGGATTTTGGGGTAGATGTTTGATTGTGATGTGATGATGATGTTTGATGATGATGTGATGATGATGTGAATGATGATATTTGATGATGATATGATGATGATGTTTGATGATGATGTGAATGATGATATTTGACGATGATGTGAATGAAGAGGTTATGTTGATGAGGATGTTGTGTGGTGAAGTGGATTGGAGTTTAATGTGATTATGTGACATGTGATTTGCATAAGTTGAATTGATTGGAGTCTTATGAGCATTTTGAAAATAAATGATCTTTTGAGAAGGAGTTTTAAATAAATGATTGTGAGCATTTTTGTATAAACTATTTATACACTATTTTGAGTTTTAAAGAATGATTATTTTTATCTATGATTTAAAAAGAGTTTAAGCGTGACTTGAGTTTGAGAAGTCCTTTAATTATTATTTTTGACATGAGCATTTTGAGTATAAATGAGTTGAGAATTTTTACTTTAAAAATTCTGATTTTTGAGATTGTATCAATTTTAAAGAGAAGAGTTTGATGATTTGAAATGAGTCGAATGAAAGAAGGTCCAATGAGGCCAGATTTGATTTGAGTTTTGAAAAGAGTCCAACGAGACTAAATGAGCTGATTTGAAAGAGTCCGATGAGACTAGATGAGTATTTTAAATATTTTACTCACTTAATAGCTATGTGCGTATTGAGTTTTGGGAGGAGTATTGAGCACCAAATTGGGTTAGAGTATAGTCCATACTCAAATCTCATAAACAACGCCTCTAACGTAGAAAGGGATTGTACCGTGTCGGATGTTTCCCTATTTCATTATCCTAAAATGATAGGACTTGATTGATTGACGGATCCATGATTGGTTTGAGTCGTTCATACCCTGACAAGTATGAACGGACGGAGAAACGGCGTGACTCATTGTGCATCACCTATATATAGGTGGTGGGATTGTTGTCGGTTAGTGAAACTCCCAAATTGAATGGGTTGTGCATGATATGATTGGGTTGATTGTGATTGTAGAAGATTGAGTTGAATCGTAAAACATTGCATAATTTAATTTGCATATTTATTGAGTTGAGTCCTTTGAGTTGATTGTCGAGTTGATTGTATATGACCGGATTGGATTAGATGATATGTGATTGAACTGTGTACGATTGGATTAGATTGTGTACGATTGGATCGGATTAGATGATGTGTGATGGATTGGATTAGGTGATACGTGATTGGGTTGAATAGAATTGTATATGATTGGGGTTGGATCGGACCGTATATGATCAGATTGAACCGATTGTATATGATTGGATTTGAACTGTATTGTACATGATTGGATTGGATTGGATTTTATGGTGTGTGATTGGTCTTTGTCTAAAATGTATTCTTACTTTAGACTTATGATACCTTGATTGAGTCTCTCCTATCTTTCTGAAGTGAGATATTCGAACCAACGTTATTCTTCCTTGAGGTATATTTTATTCTGCCATATTACATACTCGTACATTCCATGTACTGACGTCCATTTGGACCTGCATCATTTCATGATGCACAGACAGGTTTAAGAGATCGTCAATAGGAGCATCATTGAGGATCTATACACACTCAGCGTATCGGTGAGTCCTTCCCTATATTCGAAGGACACCGCTTATGTTATTCTTGCATCGAGTTAGCCTTTTTCATTTTGATTTGAGGTAGCCATGAACATGTCATTGGCACCAATTAGATAGTAGTGATAGAGGCTTCATAGACTAGATAGTAATGGGTCGATTGAATATTTTATTTCCTTGAAATTATTCTTGTCAAACTATTTTTAATGACAAAGATTGAAGTTTGATTTGTTGGCCCATGGCCTTTCTTTCTTGAGTTAGATTGTTGATTTAGGATTTGTCCACCAAATATTCTCTTTATTTTAAGTCTTACGCTGATTGAATGAATGAACGGATGTGTGATCAGGCTATGTGGTTCGCTTAGGAGCCAGAAATGGTTTCTAAGTGCCGATCGCATCTAGGGTACCCTCTCGGGGCGTGACACATTCCCTCTTCATCCATCGAAGCACCAAATTTGTACTCTAAGTATTTTATTTTTGTCCTTCTCAATATGAATCCTTTGGACTCCAGTGTTTGTCTCCAAACCTCCAACCTATCATTAACTCTGTCCCGAGTCTCATCAATCAAAATTATGGCATCCAAAATAGCATATACCATGGAACCTCCTCCTAAATAGACCATGTCAGCTTATCTATCACCAAGGCAAAAAGAAAAGGACTCAGTACAGATCCCTGATGTAGTCCCATCTACATAAGAAAATGCTCTGAGTCATCTCCCACCGTCCTAACCCGAGTCTTGGCTCCAGCATACAAGTCCTTTATTGTCCTAATATACACCATAGGGACACCTTTAGCCTCCAAACACCTCCAGAGAACATCCCCGAAACCTTTTTCACAAGCCTTTTCAATGTCAATGAACACCATATGGAGATCCCTTTTTTTTCTCCAAATTTCTCCATCAATGAAAATATTTTCGGTACTCGGTATACCTCTCATTACCTCATTCAAATCCTACCAAAAGGGCCTTTTGACTTCTTCCTCCAGGCCCACATGGGGTGCATACGCACAAACCACATTCACAATAAGCTTGCTTATAACTAGCTTAATAAACATCATCCTATCACTAATCCTCTTCACTTCTACCACACACTCTCTAAGATCTGCGTCGACTAAAATGCCTACTCCATTCATATCTTTGGAGCCTCCTGAGTACCATAATTTAAATTCGTCCACATCCCGAGCTTTAGAACCTACCCATCTAGTCTCCTAATCACATGCTATATTAATCTTTCTCCTCTTAAGACTCTTTACTAACTTTATGGACTTTCCTATAAGTGACCTCATGTTCCATGAACCTATTCTCAACTTACAAAAACATGTCTCCCTCTTACCACTATTTACCCTCGCCTTCAACCCCAATAGGGTTCATGACCCTAGTCCACCATCACTAACCAAAGCCATTAAAATGACATGAACGACAAAGTAAAAAATTGATGAAAATAAATTCAGAAAATACAAGCAAAGAGATAGTAATTGACAATGTAGAATGTATAATAGATAGAAAACACACACTAGCTAATAGGCAAATCAAGAACACTAAACACTAAGTGAAGAAGCAAAATGAAGAACAATAATTAGGACACTAATGGTAAGAATTAAGAAAGAAGAATAGTAATCAAACTATCAGAAAGTGATACTAAATATAAATGGGAGCACACATAGTTAGTTGAGGAAAGGAAAGATAGAACCTGGCTTAGATAAGATGCCACAAAGTTTCTGAAAGTTCGTTGAAATTTCGCCGGATAGTTCGCCGAAAACCACTGGACGGCGCCAGATCTGAATAGATCTGAAAGTTCGCCAAAAATGGTTATGAATCAATCTGAAAGAAGAAGAAAAGGATTTTGCTGGAGAGACGAATCTTGCCGGAAGAAGCAGAGGAAAAAGGAAGGAGAAATGGCCTCCAACACACTGAAAATCTGAATATTTTCGTCGAAGAAAGAGAAATCGTCGGAGTAGTCGTCGACCGTAGAAAGAAGAAGAAGAAACCACCCTAGCTGCTGGAAAATACGAGGTGGATCCGTCGCCAGAATGTTCAGATCTCGTCAAAAAAAAGAAATTTTACATATATCCCCAAACATTTAGCAACAAATTATTCAAAATAAAAAATTAATATTGGACACATTGCAACTGCCAATGAAAAATGTGCAATAAACGAAGAAAAGTATAACTCACCAAATCATAGGTGCTCATACCAAATTCAAATTAAACAAAGGTAGATAAATTTTAAAAGACTGAAGCTAAAATAAAGTTCAATCTTGATTATTTTCAACATATATTGCAAGAAACAAAGAAAGATTACAATAAACTCATCAAATCATGAGCCCACAATTGAAAGAGCTAAAAACCAGAAAGAGAAAGATTTGACAAAACTAAAATAGTAAGAAATAGAAGCGCACATGGTAAGAACATAGCTCATCTATGTTGGTATCTACGTATAGCGCACACGTGTTATCTTGAGGAATGATAGGGAATTAACTAACTACCCATATAATAGTTAATAACTATGAAACTACCCTTCGTTGTACCCTTCGACTCACTCTTATTAAAAAGGTAATTTTATAGAAGCGCACGGGGGAATAACATAGTTCAACTATGTTAGTATCTACGAATAGTGTATACATGTTACCAATACATTACACATGTTGTCTTGAGGATTGATATATATAATAAATAGATATATTACTCGCATTTCGTGTGATCATAGAAGAAATTAAAATATGCCTAAATAGCTAATCTTTTTTGTTTTGATTAAAGATCACCAAATAGTTGTACATTAAATTTTAATCTAAGCACCTGATAATAGGTGAAAGTGAGTCAAATCTTCTTTTGCTTGATTTAAAAGAAATGACTCAACAAATTTATAATGAGGAGGGGAAGTGACTAAAAGCATAGTTATTTTATAGGGAAGATAACTGAATGCAGACACTACTTTTTTTTAATGCTCAACAATACAGATTTGAATATATCAGCCCCTTGACAAATGGTTGGTCTAATATGTGAAACCATTCTCGTTTCATCATTGTCCACAACTCAAAAGAATATATAAATATACATTATATTTTAGTATCTAGTACTTGACGATCATGAATGATAGTGGGGATCCATTTACAGCAAAATCAAAGATGAGGTCGACCAAACCAACAAATGCATATAAACAGATAACACTCACAAACATATCTTAAATAGAATAGCAATCAAAGGGATTCATATATAGTTAAAATAATGCTCAAATTCACAATACTTCAAACTTCTTAAAAGGGCCTTAGAGGCCATAATTAAATATGATGAATAGTATTGTGTTTGTTTTCAAGGCCACTCGAATTCTGTAATATTTAGAAGGGAAAAGAGCTTCACTAGAGAAAATTCAAAAATGGACAAACTGAAAATCAAAATAAAACTACAATTAAATTTGAACTTTAAATTGTTCCTTTTGTCCTTTCTTGCCAATGATTCTTGGCACTCGATTGTCTTCCGAAGGAGAGATAACTCTAACCTTTCAAATAGAAAAACAATTAACAATTGAAAATGTAAAGTGAAAATTTACTCTCAAATTTGAAAAATATAAAAGAAAAGAAAATATTCAAGTCAAAAAATAATAGAAATGGCATGCAATTTGCTGCTAATTAAAGTAGTTTATTGAAGAGATAAGTTCTTGTTTTTTTATTAATAATGAGTGGGGTATTTATACAAGAGGGTGGATCCATAAGGATCGGGAAGGAAATCAATACAATCAGTCAAAATGAATGAGGATCTTTACAGTTATGAATAAGTTAAGAATATGGGAACTAAATCTGTAAATAAGGAATGAAAATAATATGCAATCAATCTAGGATATATCTCTAATACTAATTACAAAGATATAAGATTAGTGATGCTTTATCAAAATATACATTTTTTTATTAATTCAGTCAAGAACTCTTGATTGCTAAAGTCAACAGTGATTTTGAAGTTATTGATCTTACCTTGTTTCATGTATAACACAATTCTTCCTGCTCAAGGTTCCACGAAGTTACTATACAACTCTTCAATTGGACAAAAGCTCAACTTCAACGTTAAAGCATTATCACATATTAATTGGTCATTGTAACACAAAACAGTGACCAATATGCTCTAGAATCAATTATCAGGACCCTGCCAAAAATTGATAATCTTTTCTCTAGCTTCTTATAAATCAACTGTAGTTCAATTGGCAGAGGTTGACTACATATATAATTGCAAAAATAGGTCGTAATATCTGAAATAAATCTCAAACTACAATTTCATGCATCCTATGAAATGCTTTCTCATTCCAAAATCACCTACTGGCCCAAATAATTACCATTTTCACTATAAACAAAACATCAACATGCTATAGCACCTACACCTCCAACTGTCATGAACTACACACCAAAATGTCACTTATAACTCTACCAAAAAAGTCTCAAAATAGTACCTTGTCTTGTATCTTTCTGTGAGAGCTAACAAATTCTAACTCAGCCTTAGTAAATAATCTCATCTGCACAAGTCTAACCAGTCATAAAAATTCTTCATGAATCATCTCAAATTTCTTTAAATTAATTTTCTTATTTTAATGGAATTAGTTCATTAGTGCATATTGATATATTTCGTTCACTCAAAATTTTAAAATCATGCCAAAGAATGCATATCTTAATTCAGAAGTTGTCATAATTTTAACCTTTCATACAGTAATCATGCAATTTGAACAAATCATCCTTTTAAAACTTCACAATCATGTTGCAGAACTCTTGTTCCTCTTCATTATGATTAACAATTATACAGTACATCCATCTTTTCTCATAATTAGTGGTTAAAGTTTTTCTCAATATTAATGTTACCTTCAAAGTGGCGAAAAAAGAGAAAATTGGCAACTCGTAACGCAAGAGATGATACCTTGAAACACTAAAGCTATGTCTACGATATACCAATTGAAAATTTTAGTGTGTACCCTGAAAAGGAGAGAAAACAAGCGCACACGAGATATTTAATAAAGAGACACCTTGAGAATAATGAACTAATTGTTGAGATTTGAATGTGTACTTAGAACTCACAAAGAACTAACCTTGCACTAATTTGTACAATTGATGGCAGTAGGATCATCTCATTTGTGCTCAACATGAGACATTATTTATTTACTTTGAACCAAAGTCTAAACCATTGATACTTCTCTATCTATCAAGCACAAAACTTATCAGCAGAGGAAGCGAGAAGCAAAAGCAGCACGCTATGGGTGTCAATCTGGTTACCGAAGATAAGTCCAAAAAGACTAAGCACACTGTTCCTATCCTAAATTTGGCGATGTTTATCTCAAGCTTCTCGTGAAGTTGTATCGATTTCTTGTATGGAAGACTGGTAGTAAGTTTAATGTTGTGATACTGAAGAGACTTTTCATGAGCAATATAAAGAAAGCTCCATTGCCTCTATCACGTTTGGTTGCTTACAGAAGGAAAAGGAGGACAAGAGTGATGTTGTTGTCGAGATTATTATCGATGATACTTGGGCATATGAAGTCCCTTTACACAAGGTTACTGCATTGAGATTCACTGAAACAGCAAGAGCTTGGATTGAGAAGGCTGAAGGAGAATGTTTGACCTTTGATCACCTCTCTCTCAGAGCCCCTCTTGGACAGAACATGGTATTGCTTAGGGGTTGAAAGAACTCAATGTCACAATCCAATTTCTCAAGTCATGATGGCACTTACTACCAATCCACCAGTAAATAAGCCTAATCCCACAGTCCAAAACTATACGCAATGGACCATCACAAGCGGAAGAAAAGAAGCAAACAATAATAATATTAACAACAAGAAAAGAAGAATGAGAACAATATAACAAGATAACCCTCAAGACCTGGTATCAGTCGGTAGTCAAGCCACTAGACCAAATAAAGAAGTACAAGGTTTATACATATACGATAATAGTAATAATAATATAGACTGTCTCCAAATACCAATTAAAGATAGTCCAATCGCAAAATAGAAGGAAATAGACAACTCCGAACACTAAAATCTCACCCAAGTCTCCAAAATTCAAGAGCTGCTCCATACGATATCCAAATCACTAGTGAAAACCCATACTATGATATGCAAGGTGCAGAACTGTAGTATGAGTACCAATAAAAGGCACTCAGTAGACATCGGCCGACTGAGCTCCAAAAATAAAGTATAAAGAACATGTAAGAAAGGAGTGTATATCACAAGTAACTAAGAGGAAAAATATGGAAATTTACAATAAGAAACATCATATATAAGAAAGAGAGAGAAAATAGAAAACAAGCAAGGACGTACCTGGTAGCGCTAGGCCAAGACTTAAACACGATGACACACTACAAAAGGGGGAACAACTAAGCAACACCCTACTAATAGAAGTAACCACAAATATCACATAAAGGCCCAAAGGACCATATCAACTAAATCCCTGCAAAAAAGTTAGATAAATAAAAACAAGAGTGTTAACTACCTTCAAAAAAGAAACCACCCTTTATACCTCCACAACTTCGCAAATAGTAAGACAATACCTCCCAAGCCCCTGTGTGCCCAGGAAGTTCACTCACAAACAGGAAAACCTGCACGACATCCAATACTACCGACAAGTACAAGCAATTATGCTGGTGATAGGAAATGCATCTATGAATGAAAGTTGTGCAATAAAACCAGTAATACCATTTGTACCAAGTACCTCATACCAAGATATATACACCTACTTCCAATCCCGACCAAGAAGTAGGAGTCATGCACCTCTATGGAATCGCCATGGAGGGCTCGAAAATGCCCCTATATACCTATCTGGTATCGATCCAGGTCTTATATCAATCTGTATCCGATCATAAAATCTGTTCCGTCATGATGATCGGAGATAAATAATCAAATCAATAAAAAAATGGTCAAAAATCTCTACAATCGGGCCAGTGTCAAAAAATGAGTGCATCATCGATGCCCTCGAATCAATATAATAAAATGAGAGCATCCTCAATGTCTCAAATCAATACCATAAATATGAGCGCATCCTCGATGCCTCCCATCCATTGAAAATAGTAGTAATGAAGGTAGTACGACCCCCATTTAACAAAATCAATATAAAATAGTTTGGGTTACAATCCAGCTTTCTCAAATCAAAGCCAAGAACCGATGCATGCACCGGGGTCAACTACATCCGTGAGAAAACAATGATCCAATGTAACGCATGTCATCACCAGCATCCAAACAACCTGCACAATCACATACAATAATAACTCCACAAGCACCTTACACTCTAAAGCATGAAAACTGGGCTAACAAAGGCAACTGACCTCTAATCAAGGCCTTAAGCTCAACTCTACTCCCCTAATACAATCACAAGGCCCAAAAGGAAACTCAACCCTAACTTGGTAAGAAGGAGGAGGGAATGAGGAAACAGGTGCTCAGCTAATCAATCAACACCTCCAGATCCAAATGGGAATACAACCTCGAAAATACAACCACAGCTAGCCCCGCCAAACGAAACTAAGAAAAAATAGGGAATTCTAGCTCTAAATCAAGAAATGGGATCCAACAGTAGATCGCAAGCCTTACCGGATGGAAATCACTATACCAAGGCTTCAAGAAAGGTGATACAATAGTGAAGGACACTAAGCCTCATAAATTCCGGCCAACAATGGTTGCATCAACTAAGTCACATCGCAAAATCAATACTAAGGCACAAATCCGCCAATTACCATAAACATCGAACAAGCCACCTAAATAGGCTGACCAAGGCCACACTAAGGCATAATCATTAATCTTATTAACTACACTGGAAGTCTCATAAGGGCAACTTAGCATAACGCTCATACCAGGACAAAGGACGGTAAACTAGGAATCAAACCTAACCCGTCACTAAAATCCAAACCACAAGCTATTTATACTAAACAATACCTCATAAAGCTCAATCAAAAGAAAGAAAACCATAGCCTACCAAGAAGCTGAACATGCGCGCTCCAAGTCCACCTTCCAGCATCTTTTCACTCAAAAAATGACTCAAAATGCCTCCACGCTATAAAAACATTGATCATCTCATCAATATGAACGTTTTGACACTAAAATCACATTTTCGGAGACGAACCCAAAATTGGATCGAAAAGGGAATTGTGGAACCCGTAATGGGAATCCCAAAAATGACTTCGTGAAAATATTCTAAGCACATTGTTAATATTGTACCCCAAAATAGGGCACAAATCGATGCTCAAAATGACCTAAATCATACCAACATTTAAAAACACCATCAAAGCTTAAACTAAGCTAGGGCAGCCCCTTTCGCCAAGAAATTACCTCAAACCGATGATCTTCGCACTTCCTCAAACATAACAACATGTACCCACGATCAATACAAACCCATCGAACTTGGAATCACCCAATTTGGAGATTCCTAGCTCCCAAAATCGCCAAAGATGGAATGGGGTCGGCGTTGTTCGCATCTTGTCTTAAATTAAAAGACCAGACAAAACAATGCATTACGACCGCGGAAGCTTGGATTGCGATCGAGACACCCAGGGTGAACGACCATCGCGATTGCGATGGCCAAGCCTCGCGATCGCGATGACCACTTGGTCCCCTCCGCCCCACTGGAAAGCCCTTCGCGATCGCAGCCAGGAACCTCGCAATCGCTATGGCTAAACTAAGTACTCCTCCGCGATCGCAGATGCTTCATCATGATCGCGATGAAGAGAAGCACTGGCACCAGTAGAAAATGCACCAGCTTAACGGCGCAACCAAAATTTGTTCAAAATCCTGTGTGCATAAACGGACTATGCTACCCCACTAAATTCAACGTTTCGAACTCAATGGCGTAGTCAAAATTTCTATCTGAGGTCATCTCGATAAAAAAAAGGTCACATCCATGCTTTATTTTTTCTAATCATACAAAGAGGCTCAAAATGAGACCGAAAGCCTCGGGACACAAACGAAAGGAATGAGACCGGAAGCCTCGACATTCCGGAGCTAACAGCACTGATGAAATTTTAATCCGAGCATGTTTACCAATAATGTTGACCAAAGACAACCTTAGGCCAAATTTCAAAAACTAAAGCACCAAATGGCCCCAACCTTGTACTGATTTCCTCGATACTCGTGCTGACCATGCTACTAGCCTAATTTGGTCATTCCAGAAATGATGGAATTGTCAAAATTCCTTTTTGTGGTTGTTTTCCGAGTTTTTTGACCGAAGTCAACCATTCAAACTCCAAGAGTTTCAAAACAGAAAATCAGGCATAAAACCCAAACGAACGACCACGCGACCAAATTGTCAGTTCCAACAAGTCATAAATGACTTGGGGTCGCCACATGAAAGTTTTAAATGTTGAAAATATCAAAGAAAGACAAAAAAGACCTTGCGGGTCATTACAACATCTACTACTAAAATGACTTTCGTCCTCGAAAGTCAAAGGGTAGAAAAGAACCCAAGGGCATGAAAAAATTAGAAAGTTAGGCCCGCCAAATCTGCCAGACCTACAGGTACCTTCTCGGGTCGAGCAACTCCAAACCAAAACTCAAGGTAAGAGAACACTCCCAAATTCATTTTTCTCCTTCATAACTCAACCCAACTTCCAATTTCTCTCTTTTGATAGTAACTTCAACTCAACAAGAACAACCTCAACCAAACACAACAGACTCATCTGAGATAAGCCAAAACCACATAGATTTCTCAGAATTAGGTGACCAACAACAAGAGAAGATTTTAGAATAACTCCAAAGTCGAACTCTTTGCTTTATACTCCAAACTCAAGACTCTTTAGTCATCATGGATATCCTACTCATCCTAAACCACAATAACAATTCTGAGTACCGTCTGAACACTGTCCAACTAAATACTAAGGACATGCAAGCACCATCCGAACATCGAAGAGCGACAAGAACTCAAAATAAGCAACTTAGCCCAAGGCACAAACCCATTGTTCAACCCAATGTCTCCCAAAACCAATAACTTGAGGCTGAAGCCTATCCTTCAAAACTGAAATAGCCGCTTCAAGGGGCAACCAAATCCACAGGAGGAAACCGCATTGAGACCAACTTCAATGTCATTTTATTGCCAACGAAACTTATAGAAAAAGAACCAATATGAGAAATATAACTCAAATCAGTGGAAATTGATGCCATGAGGCCATGTACCCTTCCACGAGTGCAAATCTAAGTAAACCACCAATCTACGAGCCAAACTAACCCAATAAGCAGTTTGTAAGACATTAAACCTGCCAAAAGTGAACCTATGGAACCAAACTGTCACAGCAAATAACACAACTCAACCCGCTAGTGCAAGTCTGAGCTAACCACTCAAACTTAAGAAAATCTAAGCCGGCAAAAAGCGAGTAAGTAGATCAACCCACCAAAAGTGACTCAAATGAAGTTGAACCATGGTAAGACACAACACAAGGAACCTTCCAGCTAACCACAATGACACGAATTACTTTAACTCCATCTTGAAGGAGAGTCACTCGAGAAATTCCATTCGCCCATGGAAGCCAAGGTCTGAATTAATCAAAGTACACCACTACAGAAGACCCAAACCAACCATCTGACTCTTTGAACCATCGACACACCCGTTGTAGTTTGCCGGCAGAACTAAGGCACAACATGAGATCATCAAGATTAAAGATAGTCTAGCTTGTAAGGTAAAGCAAGCCTGTGACTAAAATTTTCAAGTCATAGTGATTAACCACCTAAAATCCCAATAGTCACAAGGGCACACCAAGGCAATTTTGATAAGCCACGGCTCATCAATATGAACGCTCTCACTCCACAATCATCCCTTCCCGCTACTTTTAGGTTAGTCACAAGCATAAGAAGACCACTATTTCCATGAATCCAATTGAATACTTTTTACATGATGCTTCAAGCTAAAACATCACCATACTTAGAATGAACAAGGAAAAATTCCACTTTCAGCCTTCCCAACTCAGCATTGCCATCTGACACCACAACACCCAACCAGCTAGGACGATAACTTGACCATCAAACTTAGCATGAAAAGACAACCCAGCCAAATATTAAGGGCAAACCTTAACTCTGCCACCTTAGGAACTAAGAACACGAATCGAACAAGGGGAAAATCATGAACGAGATCTACAGTAGAACACAAAGGCCACAACTACTGACACACCCTACTCTCGGTAGCAACCTCACACCAGCTAAGCACGCTAAGAGAGGGGCAAGCTAGGAAAAGGAAAGGATCAACCCAAGAAAACTCAAAGAGGGCTAAACGGAAATCCACCGGAGTAATCTACTAAGCCCAACATCTACAAGGTATAACTCTACCTCTACTGCCACATAACAGTACCACCAATATGATCCACTACTAAAAGAAATCATCTACGAAAGATAAACACATAGACATAGTTTCATGTAAAGCTGTCATAGCAAATATTAGGCAAGTAATCAGGCTAAGTAAGCACGTTCACATGAGTCCAAGTAAAGTAATTACAGAATCACAAGGTGAATCTAACAAGTCAAGTAATCATCGATGGGTACGGAGACCCCAACACCCAAGCATTACAAGCAAGGAAGGTCCTAAAAATAAAATTTACGCAAATTCAATCGATACGTGGAGCCTCGTCCTTTGTCTAACCTGTAGAAGCATGGGATGGAATGCCCCTGGCCTCAAACTGGACACCTGAACCACTAACTGCAACACTCGAGGCAACACCTCTAACTGACTATCTCTGTGCCCTACGAACTCGATCTTACCGAGCTTGTCACCAGTGATGTGTGACTGTAGGACACTCCCTAGCCGGATGCCCAAATTTACCACACGTACTTCCACCAAACGCAGCCCGCTGAGATGAACTAACTGAATTAGTATGATCCCCAAAACCTGAATATCTGGATAGAAAACCCTGAGAAGTCTGTCGTGAACTCTATTCACCGTGGGTACCATAACCTATCACGGGACCGTCTAAAACCTGAAGTGCTCCCGCCATTGTTCTGGTATAACATTTCTCAAAAAGCTCATAAGTGCCTTAAGAATGCCTCGGGAATAGGTCGCTCGTGTAATGCATTATCCTTATTCTTTTTGAAAAATTTGAGTCCAAATTATCGATTAGGGGGTCAAAACTTGCAAAAGAATGGCCTCGTGAATTTTTATGACTCGTGTATCGAAAGATGAATTTTGTCAAAAATTGCACAAAACAGTGAGGTGTGCGGCAGCTCCGCATCGCCCAGTTGTTCTCGTTCAGTGTAATTTTTTCTCGAGTCAAAATCTGGCCAAAATCTCATTCGCTAAAAATTGGCCTATCCGGGAGCAGCTCCGCATCGCGGACCTGGGAGATGTTTCTCATCCGAATTCATTTTTTAAGTAAGGGCACTTTAGACTTTTCCTTAATTGTTAGTTAATGAACCTGGACATTTTTATTGCCTAATTTTACTCTATAAATTACCCTAAACCCTTAATCCATTCATTCTTCTACAATTCACCTACTTGAATATTTCTCTCCCTACAAAAGACTCTCAAGGACTCTATTGAAAACCTCCAAGAAATTCACTCAACCTCTCCATCAAAACTCTCAAATTCTTTCAAATTTTTTTGTCTTCTCACTCAAGGTATGTGGGTATTGATTCATTGATTCTTTCATCCATGAAGCCCAATCAATTTCTCAAGTTTTTTATTAAATTCACCTATGGAATTTTATAGAGTTTTATGATCTCTATTCCAATTGCATGAATTATGATTATAAGTCTATTTTGATATAAATTGATAGTTATTGCATTGAATTGAAGAGTTTTTCCATGAATCCTCCCACATTGATCTCTAGGATTCATAATATTAATTATGGTATTTTCAATTATACTTCCAAATGATATTATCTTTATGAATTATGTATGGGCTGATAGAAATCATGCATGTTTTCAAGTCAATTTCATGATTTTTAAATCAATTGATCATGTATTCATGTTTTACCCAAATTTTTAAGTATGAATTATGATTATGTATTTCAATTATGATCATATACTATAAGTATGTTTCAAATTATGATTTTCATCAAAATTAATGAAAAGGTGAGTTAGGGCCAAATATGGTGCCTTAAGGCCTAATGATATGAACTATGTATGTATGATTTGTAATGTGGAAGGACAATACCTGCATTGCACTTATGTTATGAAAATGAGTTACTCTATGGTTTCAAACCTATGATCATGACTATGATATATGTTCATTACGATTTCTATGTTATGTATGATATTCCGTTGAGAGCTTACCTAGCACTGAGTGGACCTTGGGATAGGCATTCTCTCCCATAGTAAAGGAAAGAGATCCGTAGTAAGATCTCATTGTCCCATAACTACGTGCCACCGTAGGTTAAAGGATCACTCGTAAAAGAGACTTGATTCTTTAAGGATCACCCATAGTTGAGGCTCGATTAGGCATATTGGAGTCTACCTTGGCAAGTAATCTCCCACTTTTCTCCGATGTATGGGTAAACATTGAGACTCCATCTTGTAACTCAAATGATTTATGTCAGTTAGCAGTCGCTTTCACAAAGGTAAAAAGGTCTCTCTCTCAATGTTCAAGGTATTTCTTACTATGGCTAACATATCTTTCACCAAGACTATGGATTTCAAAATGACTTCTATCTCCACGTATGTATAGTCCTTTTTATGTTTTAAATGAATAATCTTATCCTTTACTTCATATGATGCTCTTATGGTTTATTATGCATTGATCCTTCTTATGACTACTTATGAATTTTACTACTTCTCCTATCAAGCTATTTAAAATGGTTATTTGTACAAACATGATTTTCTATGCATTGCATTGCCTACATATTTAGTACATTTCAATGTACTAACTCATACTTTTTGCCTATATTATATCACAATATAGAGACGGATGTTCCATCCTCTCCCCGTGACTAGTTGGTGTTCCATTGAAAATTAGTGTGATGAATCATCATGCTTCAAGGGCAACCCGAGTCATTATTTCCTTTATTGTTGTTTTTAGACTATAATGATGTTTAAAGACTACTATCCTATGTGTTACGGCCCATTTTTTTTAAAACCTAGTTAAAAGACGTTTCATAACTTCGCAAAAAGAATCTTTTAAAAAAAATAGAAAAATAGGAATTAGAGTCACCATTTAATTTTAGAAAAATTAAGACACCATTTAAAAAGGAATTTTGAAAAAAAAACTTTAAATAAACCAAAGTCAGGTAAGGGTTCAAACAATCCTCTAAGGAAGATTTCACGCACCTTAAAGGATCCACTAAATTGCAGTAGACTAGCGAATTTAAAAATTTGGCTAATTTTAAAGAGAACTTTAATTACTTAAAAAAAAATCTTGTTTTAGAAATAATTAAAATTCTTTTGATACTTGTAAAGTTTCAAAATAATTCTAATTTAATAATTTCATCCATAGTTAAACTTTGGAACTAAGCAATTAGTTCAAACACGTAAACATGGATTAAAAGAACCTTGTTCAACAACTACGAAAGGACATAAGAAATCCTTAAGTCATTCTTACAAAGTCCAAAATTTGGCTAAAAGACAAACTAAATTAGTTTTTAGAAAACTTACACTAGAATGACTACATAAATAACATGAGTAAATGAGAAAGTGAAATAACCATTTAAAACCCAAAACGTTGAGGATTCATCTAAGTTTAAAAAGTTAGTAATCAACAAATAATATAACAAATAATAACGCATAAGATATGGTAAAATATAAATCAAAAGAATCTAAACTTTAGGTCTAGAATGCCTTTGTCCCTGTAGAGCTATTCTCGAACTTTTATAGTCCAAAAAAATTATTTTTAGCCTCTTTTGGCTGCTGCTGCTGACTACCACTTTGGTTTTTAACCCGATGATATTAGCTTTCCTTTTAAATGGCTAGATGGAGATTGACTTGAGGAGAAGAGCATGCAAGAGATGGGGAGTCCAAATGGACTCAAACAAGAGAATGTCCATGTGAAAAAGAAAGATGAATTAAAATTAGAACCAACACGAAATAATATCAAGACAAGCTAATAACTTAGCAACACATGAAAATCTTAGTATTGATGAACATCAGATTATTACCTCAGAGCGTGATTTCTACTAACGACACATGAGAATATCACACATAGTCACCAACTAAAATAATACCTACTGCAAGCTTTCTAAAATATTTTTAAAACAAACAGATATGACAACTCAATTTATATCTACAACTTAGCTACTGATTTGCCGAGAAACATTATACAAACAAAAATAATACACTAATCTGAAACGACATACTTGAGGCAAAATTCATCATACAATCAAAGGTTCTACAATAAATGAAAGGTCTCTCAATCTTTTGAAAATCTGAAATCAAAACTTATACATTGAGACTCGAACAATTGAACAGGAGGGGAAACAAAGATAAAATATTCAAGCTTTTATCTACAATCACAAACTAAAATAGAAGAACAAATGAGATACATAAACATGAAGCACTTTAATTAATTTAAAACTACTGTTTTCCAGGAATAGCTAAAGAATATTTACATGATGTTCAAACATTCAAGCAAAGATACCATTTGAATGTATACCAACCCCAAGATAATTAATGAGTTTACCAACATGTTAAAATAACTACCAGCCATGACTTCGATGAAATACAATTACGATTACTAAAAGGGTAGACGGGAGAAAACATAAAGGAGACTAGACTGGGGCCAAATACAAAACTAATATGAACTTTAAATCAATCTTTACATAAGTAGGAAGCTAAAGAAAATCCAAGAAAATTGGGTTCAAGTAATCAACATGAAAGGGAAAAGATTGGAACTGTAGCAAAATCTTTTCATGTTTGAGAAGAAGAGAAAAAAATATTTTGAGAAAAAAATTAAGGATTCAGGGATATGCTATTATGAGGACTTTTAAAACTAATCAGATTAGCCAACTAGCAAATAAATCAAATAATCAACAATAATATAACTAAATAGAAACCAAAGATGGAGGAAAGGAACCAATATTTATGGGATATATCAGTTAAGTGAAACAACTTTGAAGCGGCTAATCAATTGAGATGGAAATTATGTGAAACTATTGCAATAAAACTATGACAGAATGTGAATAAAATAGTGGAGGAAGCTGCAATTATCATTGGACATACAATAAAGAAGACTCGAAACTTAAAAATCAGCCAATTTAGAGATCAAGAGGCTCAAATTCGTGGGATACAGGTAACAAATGATCGGGGAAAGAAATGCTTAAACAAAGCTGGACATAAGGCACCAAATGATTTAGAGTTTAAACCTTGCTCAAATGGAATTTAAGAGAAAGATACATTGAAAATGAGTTAATCTAAATTACCATGATCATTCAAACACATAATAGCAGCATGTTCAAAATAATAAGCCCAGAAATGCAATAAACATCAAAGACTCAAATACAGTGAACTTTGGCGAAAATGCTACATGTAATCAGCCTAAATGTGACAATTATTCAGCCTCAAGTTCATCCTAGAAGACGCAACTGTTGACGAATAGCAACAATAAGCAACAGGATCCCAAACAAGAAGACTAGGCCAACAAGATTCAAAAGATGTAAAACGGAGAAGACAACAGTTTTCATTAATTGATACAAACAAAGCAAGTTAACTTCTATTCTTAAAGGGAAGCTGATAATAAGCTAGAAAAAAAACAGGGAAAAGGACTTAGCTTTAAAAAAATGCTCTTAACAGGAACGTGGAGATGAAAAACAAGCATTTCAAATCCATAATTTCTCAGCGTAAGATTCAGATTAACAACATACTTAAAAACTACTTGAATTAATCAATCGTATGGACAGAGCATGCTCATAACAATGACAAGGACAACTTAATAAAACTCATAATAGATTAAAATAAACTAAAACAGTAGAAACAACATAAGATCTGGGTCAAATTAAATGAAAAAAAAATAGAAATCACTAAAATACAATCTACTGATAAAGCATATCATTTCTACAAGCAAAGCAAAAAAAACAACATATTTAACTAAAGCAAATAGAGATTGGAAAAGAATTTACCTTTTTCGGAGCAGCGAACTGTGACGACAAGTTTGACGGAGCTAATCCCACCCTTTTAAACTCGACAGCCAAGAAAAGAGAAAAAAATTTAAACTATTAACTAAGAGCTCCCAAAACCTTTTCGTCGATGCTCTCCAAAACCTCTCCGAAACCCTCTCTCCCTCCTTTTCTCCCCCCTTTTCAATGGATATAAGTGTCTGATTTATAGCAGAAAATAGCAAATTTGAATTTCAAATTGGAGCCGTTTAAGAGGGGAAAAGGAAAATCTTTCTCCAAGATCTTGTTTGAAAAGTCTTTCAGACATTAAAAAAAGTAGGAAAAAAAGGATGATAAACGGATGGGGTTACCTACTCCATATTGACTTGAAGGAGATGAATGACCTTGAAATCCGGCGGATTTTGGGGGATTTTGTAGGAAAGAGCTGTTGGTGTTATAGGTTGCGTTGGTCTTGAGCGTGCGTGAGGAAGAAGACGTGTATGTATGCATAGGGTATGTACTGGAGATGTATGTTGGCAGAACCCATCGTGGCCTGAGCACCTCATTTTTGACATCTTATTCAGACCTAAATATGTTATTTTGACACTTTTTTCATAGTCAGCAAAATATAACGTGTGTATTTTACACTCGCAAAATGACGTGTAAAATGTCAAATGAAATGATGACATTTGTCATTTGTATTCAAATAATTTTTAAATAATGATTTTTTAATTAAAAAAAAATATATATTTTATTAAAATCATTTCTGGGCTTATTTTGCAAGAAGCTTCAAATGAGCTTTAATAGAGTCTTCTAATTTCTATCTCAAATACGTCAATCCAAAGTAATGGAACAATGTTTAAATCAAGCATTGCAATACGAATACTATTATTGTTCATTCCAAACAAAATTTAGCACTCAATATTTTTTTCAACATTTTTTTGAGAATTTTTTTTGAGAAACTTTACTTTTGAAAAGATTCAAGGGCAAAGACGAAAAACAAGCATAGAAACGTCTTCTTGAAGATGAGAATTCTCCGGATCTAAACAAAAATGTTCCTTTCTTCGCAGATTCGAAGCACAACTCATTCACAATCTTTCAACTTTTTTTCCAGTCAACTTCACACTCTCCCGATCCTTACTTAATAAAATTAATTACATAGTTTTTATTCAATAAGAATTTTCAAGTTGTGGATATATGAAAATGAGGTTTCATTGAAAATTATTTTAGATTCAGATTTAATTTTTTCGAATTATTGTTACAGATGAATTAGAAGGAAAATTTGGTGGTTCTTGGTGGAGAAAAAAGTAAATGAAGGAGATGGATGGTTCCGGTGGTAATAAAGAGGGGTGGATGACGATAAATGGTGGATGTGTGGTGGTGGAAGGTGTAGTTGATGGAAGAGAGAAAAAGTGAAGAAGAAGAAGAAAAAGAAAAAGAAAAAAACATATATTATAAAAAAAAAACCTTTTCACGCGCTCAGATGTTCGTGCAATACACACCATGTGTCAAATCAGCGAAAAGTGTCAAAATATCACATTTGGGCCTAACATCTAAAATGAACAAAGCTTAGTTGAGGTGTCTAAGTGAAAGTTGGTGCCAACTTTAGAGGGCAATCGATGGGTTCGGCCATGTATGTTTGTTGTATTTGGAAAAGACAGAGAGAAAAGTAACTGGAGTTAAAAGGGGAAATGAGCTGGGTTTGAGAATTTGGGCCTCAAATTGATTCAATTCTGGACTGAAATAATAGTAAAGGTCCAATTAGAATTAAGATTTCAAGAGATCAGTTCCTTTGAGAAACTTTTCATCGATAATTCGAATCGAGATAAATCCAAATTAACTTATCAAACTTCTTAATTTAACAAAGTAAAATAATTATCAAATTACTGAAACAAAAAATTATAATTTAACTATAAAAAGGAAATACATACATATTTGAGTTAAAATTCATTTTTGAGATGATTTTTTAAATTACTATTAAATCAATAAATATAAAAAATATATATATTACACGTACATAAAGATAAACATTTTATAGAAAAAAAGGCAAAAATTTCTTGAAAAAGATTTTTAAAAGTATTTTTGATTTTTTCAAAATAATTATTTCGAATTATTTCAAATTGAAGAAGCTTGAAAATTAATTTAATTGTGGAGATCCAAAATTGGGTGTCAACACTATGTTTGTCATTACTTTCTTTGAGGGTGAGCTAGGAACATGTCCTAGTCCCCACCTATGTTGTCACGCAGAGGCATGTTGGGCATATTTGTTATACCCCGCACTTTTGTACATGGAAACATTTGTTTGGTTCCCTAAAAGTTGTCTTATGATCCATGTTATCCATGATGCTACCAAATGATCCGAAGGAGGGGAGGATGTAATG
The DNA here is from genome assembly GCF_947179165.1 of Solanum dulcamara. Lineage (NCBI taxonomy): Eukaryota > Viridiplantae > Streptophyta > Magnoliopsida > Solanales > Solanaceae > Solanum > Solanum dulcamara. The sequence goes on along the minus strand of NC_077237.1, from coordinate 50,197,295 downwards.
CCCCATATTTTGCATAGATTAGTTCTATGTGAGTAGTGATGGTTGGAAATAGGGTTGGAAGGGTTTGAAAGGAGTTGGAGGCCAAATAATGAGTCGTGGTAATCGACCTACTTGCTTAAGCTACCGATTTGAATGTTTTACATGATTAAGCTACTTGAGTACATGTCGAGTTTAAGTAGCTAGGATCACATAAGTTCTTAAGGTGAGACTAGATCAAGAACCTATGAAAAAGAGTAAGTAGGTGATGCACCTACTTGGAATGAGTAGGTGATGCACCTACTGAAGTGGACCCCACCAAAATACGTGGCAGCAGCTGATTGGTACATGGATGAGGTGGACACATGTAGGAGCTGTACACGTGCCCTTGGGGGCTGGACACATGTAGGGGCTGAAAATATGTCACCCTTAGGGGATGGACACGTGGCAACCCCACATAGACAGCATATATAGGCCTAGTAATGACTAAGACCTCATTTCTTTCATCTTTTACACTTAGAGAAAAATAGAGAGATAGAAAGACTTAGAACTTCAGTCATGGCTAGCTGAACTTACAGCCCTAATAAGTGATCCAAAACTAATCTTTACAAGGTAATCCCACCCTTAGAAGGTCTACAACAATGTGGGGTGATCCTAGGAGCAGCAACATCTAGTTGATCGAAGCCGTCAACTTTCAGCCACGTTGAGAAGTCAAGGTTCTAAGGTAGGGTTTCTTCTTTTCAAATTAGAGTCAATGATGTTGTAATAAAGAGATTACTTTGTATTAAGTGGGGTTGGAGGTAAGAAAATTACATGGTTATTGTTGACGTTGTAAATTGACAGAATTGAAGTTGTTCTAGTTGGATTAAATTTTGATTAGTATTGGTATTATTATGGTATTGTATTTGAAGGTAATTTGTGTATGTTGAAGGGCAAGAAATATGAAATTATACATGTTCCTGTTGAAGGGTGCTGAAAATCATGTAGGGGTTGTTTTGAAGTAATAAGGATGAATCAATTTTAATTAACGTCGTGATTGTTGTTGTTATATGGGATGAAGGAATTAAATGAAATTGAAATGAGAAAACCCCATGATTAAGTATTAGTGTTGAAATGGGCAGAATTGGAATTTGCGTAAATTAAATTGGGTTGATTGTTGTTTTGTTATTATGATTATAGATTATGTGTTAAAAGTAAAGGAAATTGTATATATTAATGTTTACTTTCCATTTGGGCCGTGTTGGGGGACTATTTTGGTACGTATTTATTCTTGTTGAGCTCGGAGGATTAATAGTAGTTAAAGTTACACGTTGTGTTGCATATTGGCTGAGGTGTTGTGTTAAAAGGTTATGATCAAAAATGTTATGTGTGGGTTGATTTAGAATAGCATGCGGGATGTCCGGCATGTTTTTGAGTCTTGGCTCGAATAGCCTCGATATGATATAGTATATGAACGTGTGGGTATTGATGTTGGCTTAGTTGGTACGAAGTTAATTTGAATATAGGGTAAACGTCACCTAATTTTCTAGAAAGGAGTTACTAACGTTAGAATACGTTTTGGATCTTCACGTAACTTAAGCATAGTTCTTGACATCTTAATATAGGTTGAGACGCTTCGGGCAGTGTATACGTGTCGTGTGGCGAATAAGCACTAAAGGTATATAACACTATCCCTTCTTTCTTTTGGCATGTCTTAGCTATAAGTGATATATGATATGATCTTTGGGGTAATTCCATTCATAAGCTCCGAGTAAGATTCATGACTCTTATTCACTTCTTGACGGTAAAACTCTTAAAGTAGTTGAGTTATTGCCCTCAAGCCTTCTATATGCTGAATAGTAATTGGATGCGTAAGCTCATATTGCTAAAGACTCTACGATGACAAATGTTTCTGATTCCATAAGTTGTTTCGCATTATCTTGATACATGTCTATGATTCCTGAGGCTCCATTTGATATGGTCCATAGTGACATTCAAAGGGTATTTAATATGATTATCGCCATTAATACTCAAGTGCGAGTTTATTCTACTTATTCTATTGAGTCTCAGATGATGATTTAATTTGCATATGGTTACTCACTACTCTGCTCGTGCATGTTGTTATTACTTCTTTCACCGAGTCCCAGGCTGGGTATGTTATCGTGCACAGCTTCACTACATCTTCACCGAGTCCCTCACTAGAGGGCCGAGTATGGTATAATATATGTATATGATTATAAGATGATGTAATGATATGGTTATGGCACTGAGTCCCATGATGGGCCGGGTATGGTATAAGTGTACACTACTCTATTCAACGACTCCCTTGCTAGAGGGTCGGGTATGGTATATATATGCATATAATGATATAATGATATAATTATAACACCGAGTCCCAAAATGGGCCGGATATGGTATACGATGATGATAAGCATGACTTCATTTCATAAGATACAGGTACAGTGATTTATTAATTATTATATTTGTCTCCTGACCCTTTCTTTCAGATGTAATCTCCTTTGTGGTATTTTATGGTTTATATACTCAGTACGTATTCCGTGCTGACCTCCTCTCTTAGGGGGGTTGCGTTTCATGCCCACGAGTACAAATACGCATTTTGGGGATCTGCCAGCTTAGGATTTTCACTCGGCTAGTTTGGAGTGCTCCATTGTACCGGAGGCTAGATTTTTGGTATTGATTTTTTAATGTATATATTCATTTGTTCAGGTGTACAGCGGGGCCCTGTCCTGCCATATGATACCGTTGGCACTCTTAGAGGTCTGTAGACATATGTGTGTGGGTTGTGTGTAAGTTTTATTCAGCTGCGTCTATGCGATGTGTTGTGAATATTAATATGAAATAGAAGTCTTGTCGGCTTGCGTGTCCTTTCATTATATGATTAGTGGCGACTCCTCAGGAGACAAATGATAGGGATATATTTATATGAAGACGTTATGACCCATTGGAGTTCTTATGTAAGTTATCTATTGTTCGTAGTTCAGCTTGACTACATCTGATAGGTATGGATACGGATGTCCAGGTCAGACCTTAGTCATGGCCTACGGGGTTGGGTCATGACAAAAGTCATATCAGAGTAGTTCATCCTCGGAGTGTCTACAGATCGTGTCTAGTAGAGTCTTGTTTATCGGTGTGTTGTGTACCACATCTATAAACAGGAGGCTATAGGACATTTAGGATATTATCCTTCCTTTTGTTTTAGATCCTGCGATAGAGCCTGAATCTAGAAAAGATTATTTCTGACCTTTTTTCCTATAGGTAGGTGCAGATTTGCGAAAGATGAAGAGGCCAGCTACAAATAGTGGGGGTGCGAAGAAGGCCTCTTTTCCTATAGGTAGGTGCAGATTTGCGAAAAATGAAGAGGTCAGCTACAAATAGTGGGGGTGCAGAGAAGGCCCCTAGGTAAATTTGGGATCTCAGGCTTCAGGACCGAGTAGAAGGAGCCTCAGTTATTCTATCGAGACTGACCCCTCGGAGGACCCAGCGGCAATTCCCCTAGAGTTTTTGATATCCAAGGAGGTGGTCCCTGAAGCCATACTAGTTGCTCTTGTGACAGGACACCACGTCAGGCCGGCTACCCCGGTAAGTGTTACAGAATATTCCAGACCCCTTTCTTAGTCATCGATAAACCAGGACTTACCCGATTATCTATGTTCCCCGGATTCAAATGAAGAAGACGATGAAGGGCAAACGAGTAGATGGCGGACAGACGATGACGAGGAGCACACTTCATTTCCTAGATCACCGGATCGGACTAGGGACTGATCTAGTACAGGTATAAGAGATCTTATCAAAATTTCCTATATATGTAAATTTTCAATAGATTGTTACCTAATAGAGGCAAGCGGAAATTAATGAAGTCAATAACCAAGTATTTATGAGTAACAGTGATCAAGACGTTCTCACCCGTGGGAATTTTGTAAACTAAGATGGAAAATAGTTGCACCTATAGTTGAAAATTTAATTGCAAGGGAGCATAATGAGAACTTGTATATACGGAATGGAAAATTGGCTATCATTATGGCGAGTGATGGTAAAGTATAGTAAGGAAACGAGTTGAATGTATATGTCGCAAATAAGTCTAGTTAGAAAGTGTGCGCAAAGGAAGTTAAAGGAACCAGTAACTGTAAATAGAATATATGTTAAACATAGTATGAATGTTATAGGTATGTTTGAAATCTACAGTTAAAGATGGAAAGAGAAAGTAAATAGGAAAGAGTGATAAGTATAGTTTGTGTTGGATATATGAGGTAATTTTGTCATTTTCGTCTTGGGATTGATATATGAAGCCTTGAGTAGCTATGATACATATGATATATATGTATATATGTTTTCCCTGTGAGGCATTGTTGATATTTCCTGCATGCTGGTTCTGGATAGTAAGAAGTACAGAGGAAACTCTGTCCAAATTTTCCCAAAAATAGAAAAAAGGAAGAGAATCAGACATAAATTCATAATATGTTTTGAAGATTGATACCGTCAAGATAGATTTATTACGTTGGACTAGAGAGTTAAGAAATACCCCCACAGCATTCGTAAGGGGCATTATTATTATTTGTGAGACCCTAATTTGAAAAAGCATATATGAGCAACATAGCTTGGAATTTATTTGAACGGACCAGAATACTTCCCAACCACATTTTACCTTAGAAGAGGCTCATGTTGAAAAGAAAAAATGTTCACAATTAAGTTTCACGTTTATTTGAAGAGTACAAAGCATACAACAAGTAGTTTATGAACTAAATAGTTCATTCATGACCCAAGAACAAATTAGAAGGTAAACTATTTGAATCCAGCATTAGAAGACCTGTGGTGCTTATCGGATTCTAGTCCTTCTTCTTGTGATGGTTTGGAGGATTGTTATGAGAATGAATAAACCCCAGTAAGGAAGTGACTAAAAGATATGACGTGATCTATGCGACTAAAGTATAAAGGCGAGCTGTAGAACGAATAAGAAAGACTTATAAAGTTTTATACAGAAAATTGATGCCGTAAAGACTTGGCCGAGACCTACAACACCTATTGAGGTATATAGTTTTTTGGGGCTAGCAGGATATTACAGGAGATTCATAGAGAACTTTGCTTCAATTTCCGCATATTTAACAAGGATAACTCAGAAGGCGGCTAAGTTCCAGTAGACCGATGCTTGTGAATGAAGCTTTCAATTGCTGAAAGATAAGTTGACTACGATCCCAGTTCTAACTCTTTCTGAAGGACCAGATGGCTATGTTATTTATTGTGATGCTTCCAGTGTTGGGCTAGGTTGTGTATTGATGCAATATGGTAGTCATAGCCTATGCCTCCCGGCAGCTCAGGAAGCACGAAAGGAATTATCCAACTCATGATCTGGAGTTAGCAACAGTAATTCATTCTTTGAAAATATGGACGCACTATCTATATAGCGTACATATTGATATCTATATGGATCACAAAAATCTCCAATACATCTTTAAGCAAAAGGAGCTGAATTTACGGCAAAGAAGGTGGCTAGAGTTACTGAAAGATTATGATATTGATATTCTATACCACCCAGGAAAAGCAAATGTTATAGCCAATGTACTCAGCCGTAAGTCTAGGGGTAGCTTGACAAATGTATAACTAGAACGGAAAAATATATCCGCAAGATTTGCCAATTAGCTAATCTTGGAGTCCATTTGGCTGATATGAATGATGGTGGATTTTCTGTTCGAGGAGTTGCTGAATCCTCTATCATGGAAGAGATAAAGCAATGATAGTACGAGTTCCCTATTCTGGCATAGTATAGGGATGCAGCTCTTCAAAAGGAAAAGACTCCATTCGAGATCACATCTGACGGAGTGCTAAGATATAGGGGCAGAATATGTGTATCTGAGATTGCAAGGCTACAACAACAAGTGATGGGAAAGGCACACTATGCCTGCTATTCTGATCATCCAGGGTCAACCAAGATGTATCATGACCTCATATATTTATATTGGTGGGATGGCATGAAGAAGGACATAGTAGAGTTCGTAGCCTAGTGCCCAAATTGTCAACAGGTTAAGATTGAGCATCAAAATTTTGGCGGACTATCACAGGAGATGGAAATCCTGACTTGGAAATGGGAAGCAATTAATATGGAATTTATTATAGGCTTACCTCGCACTCTACGTAAGTATGATTCCATATGGGTTATTATAGATAGGCTGACAAAATCAGTCCATTTCCTTCCAGTTAGGACTACATATTCAGCTGAGGACTATGTGAGGTTATATATCAAGGAAGTAGTAAGACTTCATGGGGCTCCCACATCTATTATCTCAAATAGAGGAGCTCAATTTACAGCTAACTTCTGGAGATCGTTCTAGAAGGGATTGGGAACATAGGTGACTCTTCGTACAGCATTTACCCTCAGACTGATGGACAGGCCGAATGTACTATTCAAACGCTAGAAGATATGTTATAGGCCTATATTATTGACTTCAGAGGTAGCTGGGATGATCATTTTCCACTAATTGAGTTTACCTATAATAATAGTTATCATTCTAGCGTCCGAATGGCACTATATATAGGCTTGTATGGCTGAAAATGTAAAATCACCTATTGGTTAGTTTGAGGTTAGTAAGACTAAACTAGTAGGCCCAGACATGATTCAGCAAGCTATTGATAAAGTGAAGTTCATTCAAGAGAAACTGTTAGCAACCCAGAGTCGACAAAAGTCATACATAGATAACTGACGTCGACACTTAGAGTTTGAAGTTGAGGATTGGGTGTTCTTGAAGGTGTCATCGATGAAAGGCGTAATGAGATTCAGCAAGAAAGGGAAACTTAGCCGAAGTACATTGGCCCTTATCAGATCATTTGTAGGGTAGGCAAGGTTGCCTATGAGTTGGACCTACCATCTGATTTGGAAGCAGTACATCCAATTTTTTACGTGTCAATGCTCCGCAAATGTATAGGCGACCCATCTAGAGTATTTCCCGTAGATGTTGTCCAGGTCACAGAGGAGTTATCCTATGAGGAGCAACCTATTGCCATCCTGGATCGGCAGATTAGAAGGTTGCAAACCAAGGACGTGGCCTCCATCAAAGTATTGTAGCAAAATAAGAATAGAGAAGAGATGACTTGGGAAGCCGAAGAAGAGATGAAAAATAAATATCCGTACTTGTTTCCTATACCCATAGGTAATCTAAACTCCTAAATTGGTTGTATTGATTAATAAGAGACCTATTTATGACAACTATTATAGAGATTTCCCAATATCCTTGTAAGACCTTATGAGACTAGTTAACATTCGAGGACGAATGTTCTAAAGGGGGGAAGGATGTTATACCTCTCACTTTTGTACATGGGAATATTTGTTTGGTTCCCTAAAAGTTTCCATATGATCCATGTTATCTATGATGCTACCGAATGATTTTTGAATCTATTCATAAGCTAAAAAAGAATTGTTGTCTTTTTGATATTTATTGTTGCATCTAAAGGAGGGGAGGATGTAATGCCCCATATTTTGGCATAGACTAGTTCTATGTGAGTAGTGATGGTTGAAAATAGGGTTGGAAGGATTTAAAAGGAGTTGGAGGCCAAATAATGAGTCGTGGTAATCGACCTACTTGCTTAAGCTACCGATTTGGATGTTTTACATGATTAAGCTACTTGAGTACATATTGAGCTTAAGTAGCAAGGATCACATAGGTTTTTAAGGTAAGACTAGATCACAAACCTACGAAAAAGAGTAAGTAGGTGATGCACCTACTTCAAGTTGGTGAAGCACCTATTTGGAATGAGTAGGTGATGCACCTACTGAAGTGGACCCACTAAGACATGTGGCAGTAGCTGATTGGTGCATGGATGAGGTGGACACATGTAGGAGTTATACACGTGCCACCCTTGGGGTCTGAGCACGTGTAAGGGCTGAAAATATGTCACCCTTAGGGGCTGGACATATGTCAACCCCATATGGACAGCGTATATAGGCCTAGTAATGACTAAGACCTTATTCCTTTCATCTTTTACACTTGGAGAAAAATAGAGATATAGAAAGACTTAGAACTTCAGCCATAGCTAGCTAAACTTTTAGCCCTAATTAGTGATCCAAAACTAATCTTTAGAAGGTAATCCCACCCTTAGAAGGTCTACAACAACGTGGGGTGATCCTAGGAGCAGCAACATCGAGTTGATCAAAGTCTTCAACTTTCAGCCACGTTGAAAAGCCAAGTTGCTAAGGTAGGGTTTCTTCTTTTCAAATTAGAGTCAATGATGTTGTAATGGAGAGATTACTTTGTATTAAGTGGGGTTGGAGGTAAGAAAATTACATGGTTATTATTGACATTGTAAATAGACAGAATTGAAGTTGTTCTAGTTGGATTAAAGTTTGATTAGTGTTGTCATTATTATGGTATTGTATTTGAAGGTAATTTGTATATGTTGAAAGTCTAGAAATATGAAATTATACACGTTACTATTGAAGGGTACTGAAAATCGTATAGGGGTTATTTTGAAGTAAGAAGGATGAATCAATTTTAATTAGTGTCGTGATAGTTGTTGTTATATGGGGATGAAGGAATTAAATAAAATTGAAATGAGAAAACCCCATGACTAAGTATTGGTGTTGAAATGGGCAGAATCAGAATTTGAGTAAATTAAATTGGGTTGATTGTTGTTTTTTTATTATGGTTATAGATTATGTATTAAAAGTAAAAAGAATTGTATATGTTAATATTGACTTTCCATTTGGGCCATGTTGGGGACTGTTTTGGTACGTAGTTATTCTTGTTGAGCTCGGAGGATTAATAGTAGCTAAAGTTACACGTTGTGTTTCATATTGGCTGAGCTGTTGTGTCAAAAGGTTATATTCAAATGTTATGTGTGGGCTGATTCAGAATAGCATGGGGGTTGTCCGGCGTGTTTTCGAGTCTTGGATCGAATAGCCTCGATACGATATAGTACATGAACGTGTGGGTATTGATGTTGGCTTAGTTAGTACGATGTTGATTTGATTATAAGAGAAACGTCGCCTAATTTTCTAGAAAGGAGTTACTATCGTTACAATACGTTTTGGACGTTCACGTAACTTAAGCGTAGTTCTTGACATCTTAATATAGGTTGAGATGCTTCGGGCAGGGTATACGTGTCATGTGGCCAATAAGTTCTAAAGGTATGTAAAACTATTCCTTCTTTCTTTTGGCATGTCTTAGTTATAAGTGATATATGATATGAGCTTTGGGGTAATTCCATTCATAAGTTCCGAGTATGATTCATTAATCTTATTCACTTCTTGACGGTAAAACTCTTAAAGTAGTTGAGTTATTTCCCTCAAGCCTTCTATATGTTGAATAGTAATTGGATGCATAAGCTCCTATTCCTAAAGACTCTACGATGACAAATGTCTCTGATTCCATAATTTGTTTCGCATTATCTTGATACATGTCTATGATTCCTGAGGCTCCATTTGATATGGTCCATAGTGACATTCAAAGGGTATTTAATATTATTATCGCCTTTAATACTCAAGTGCGAGTTTATTTTACTTATTCTATTGAGTCTCAGATGATGATTTAATTTGCATATGGTTACTCACTACTCTGCGTATGCATGTTGTTATTACTTCTTTCACCGAGTCTCTGGCAGAGTATGTTATTGTGCACAGCTTTACTACATCTTCATCGAGTCCCTCACTAGAGGGTCGAGTATGGTATAATATATGTATATGATGATATGATGATGCAATGATATGGTTATGGCATCGAGTCCCATAATGGGTCGGGTACGGTATAAGTGTGCACTACTCTATTCACCGAGTCCCTTGTTAGAGGGTCGGGTATGGTATATATATGCATATGATGATATAATGATATAATTGCAACACCGAGTCCCAAAATGGTCCGGGTACGATATATGATGATGATATGCATAACTTCATTTCATAAGATGCAGGTACAGTGATTTATTAATTATTATACTTGTCTCCTGACCGTTTTTTCAGATGTAATCTCCTTTGTGGTATTTTATGGTTTATATTCTCAATATGTATTCCGTGCTGACCCCCTCTCTTCGGGGGGCTGCATTTCATGCCCGTAGGTACAGATATGTGTTTCGGGGATTCAACATCTTAGGATTTCCACTAGGTGAGTTTGGAGTGCTTCATTGTACCGGAGCCTAGACTTTTGGTATTGATATTTTGATGTATATATTCATTTGTTCAGGGGTACGGCGGGGCCCTGTCACGCCATATGATATCGTTGACAATTTTAGAGGTTTGTAGACATATATATGTGGGTTGTGTGTAAGTTTTGTTCAGCTGTGTCTATGCAATGTATTTTGAATATTAATATGAAATGATATGATATGATTAGTGGCGACTCCTCAGGAGACAAATGATACGGATATATTTATATGAAGATATTATGACCCATTGGAGTTCTTATGTAAGTTATCATATTGTTCGTAGTTCAGCTTGACTACATCTGATAGGTATGGATACGGCTGTCTAGGTTGGACCCTAGTCACGCCCTACAGGGTTGGGTCATGACAATATTGTATAAGGAGTCTATGCTGTCTTAATTCTATCTAGCAATGCTTGGTCTCTTTGGACTTTTATGAGTTTCCGCTTATTGTTTACCTTATGTATGACTATGAAATCCTAAGAAGCTTGATTGGGGTTTTTTTGGGATTCCTAATCGCCATGTCACATTTAGTCCCTAGTTTGGGCCATGACATCTGGTAGATCTAGAGTGAAGCTGACCCTCACTAGGATGATGCCTACCCCAGAGTGGGGTTTTACCTTTACTGCGTTGACGGCAGGATCTCTTACCTCCACCTCTGCAAGTTTTCATACATGCATGATCCATAGACCTCGCATAACAAATCTAAACACGATAACATACTACAAAAAGAGGAACAACTAAGCGACACCCTACTAACAGAAGTAACCACAGATATCACATAAAGGCCCAAAGGGTCGTATGAACTAAATCCCTGCACAAAAGTTAGATAAATAAGAACAAGAGCGTTAACTACCTTCAAACAAGAGACCACCCTTTATACCGTTATAAGTTCGCAAATAGTAAGACAATACCTCTCGAGACCCCATGTGCCCAAAAACTTCACTCACAAACAGGTAAACCCGCATTGCACCCTATACTACCGATAGATACAAACAACTATGCTGGGGATAGGCAATGCATATATGAATAAAAGTCATGCAATAAAACCAGTAATACCATCTGTACCAAGTACCTCATACCAAGATATATACACCTAGTTCCATTCCCATCCAAGAAGTAGGACTCATGCGCCTCTGTGGGATCGCCATGGGAGGCTCGGGAATGCCCCTATATACTTGCCTAGTCTCGATTCAGGTCTTATATTAATTTGTATCCGATCATAAAATCTGCTCCATCAAGATGACCGAAGATAAATAGTCAAACCAATATAGAAAGGGTCAAAAATCTCTACGACCAGGCCAGAGTCATAAAATAAGCGCATCTTCGATGCCTCAAATTAATATAATAAAATTAGTGCATCCTTGATGCCTCGAATCAATACCATCAAAATGAGCGCATCCTCGTTGCCTCCCATCTATATCAAATAGTAGTATTAAAGGTAGTACGACCTGTATTTTAGAAAATCAGTATAAAATAGTTTGGGTTACAACCTAACTTTCTCAAATCAATGCTAAGAACCAATACATGCACCGGGATTGGCTACATCCGTGAGAAAACAATGATCCAATACAATGTATACCATCACCATCATCCAAACAACATGCACAATCACATACAATAATGACTCCACACGCACCTTACACACTAGAGCAAGAAAAATGGGCTAACAAAGGCACATGACCTCCAATCAAGGCCTAAAGCTCAACTCTACTCCTCTAATTCCATCACAAGGCCCAAAAGGGAACTCAAACCTAATTAGGTAACAAGGTGGAGGGAATGAGGAAACAGGTTCTCAGCTAGTCAATCAGCACCTCCAGATCCAACTGAGAATATAACCACAGCTAGCCCCGCCAAATGGCAACAAGTAGGGAATTCTAACTCTATATCCATAAATGGGATCCAACAGTAGATTACAAGCCTAACCAAATGGAAATCACTACACCAAGGATTCAACGAAGGTGCTACAGAAGTGAAGAACACTAAGCCTCATAAATTCTGGCCAACAACGGCTACATCAACTAAGTATCGTCCCAAAATCAGTCCTAAGGCGCAAATCTGCCAATCACCATAAACATCGACCAAGCCACCTAAATAGGCTAACTAAGGCCAAACAACGGCATAATCATTAATATTACCAACTAGACTAGAAGTCTCAAAAGGGCAACCTAGCCTAAGGCTCATACTGGGAGAAAGGACGATAAATCAGAAATCAAACCTAACCCATCACAAACAATCCAAAGCTATTTATACTAAAAAATACCTCAAAAAGCTTAATCAAAAGAAAGAAAATTGTAACCTACCTCAAAACCAAACACGCGCGCTTCAAATCTACCTCTCAATAGCTTTTCGCTCCAAATATGTTTCCAAATGCCTCACGCTATCAAAATGTTGATCCCCTCATCAATATGAATATTTTTACACTAAAATCATATTTTTCGGAGACAGATCCAAAATTGGGTGAAAAAGAAGATTATAGGACCCATGATGTGAATCCCAAAACTTACTCTGTAAAATGTTCTAAACACATTGTTAAACTTGTACCCCAAAATGGGGCACAAATCGATGATCAAAACGACCTAAATTAGCACAACATTTAAAACCACCATTAAAGTTTAAACTAAGCCAGGGCAACCCTTTTGACCAAGAAATTACCTCAAACCGATGATCTTCGCGCCTCCCTGAACATACCAACAGGTATCCACAATCAATACGAACCCACCGAACTTAGAATCACCCAGGTTGGAGCTTCTTAGCTCCCAAAATCGCCAAAGAGGAAATGAGGGTCAGGGTTGTTCACATCTGGTCTTAAATTAAAGACCAGACGAAATAAGGCATCGCGATCGCGAAATCTTGGATCACGACAGAGACACCCAGGGTGAATGACAATCACGATCGTGGTGGCTAAGGCTCACGATCGCGATGACCACTTGGTCCCCTCCACTGGAAAACCCTTCGTGATCGCGACCAAGAGCCTCGCGGTTGTAATGGCTAAGCTGAGTGCCCCTCCACGATCGCGAAGGCTTCATTGCGATCGCGAAAAAAAGAAGCACTGGCACCATTAAAAAATGCACCAGCTCAAATTTGTTAAGAATCCCATGCGCATAAACGGACTATGCTACCCCACCAAATTCGACGTTTTGAACTCAACAGCACACTCAAAATTTCCATCCGAGGTCATCTCGACAAAAAGTGGGTCCCACATGCACCATTTTTGCCAATCCTACAAGGAGGCTCGAAATGAGACTGGAAGCCTCGGGACACGAAGAAAAGGTCATTCTAGGCCAAACTCGATATTCTGTTCATCTAACCGCACTGATGGAATTTTAATCCAAGCGCATTTACCAAAAATATTTACCAAAGTCAACCTTAAGCAAAGTTTAAAAGACTAAAGAGCCAAATGGCCCTAAACTTGTACGGATTTCCTTGATACTCATGTCGACCATGCTATTATCCTAATTTGGCCATTTTGAAGATGATGAAATTGACAGAATTCCATTTTGTGGTCGTTTTCCTGGCTTTTTCACAAAGTCAACCATTCAACCTCCAAGAGTTTTAAAATAGGAAAACATGCATAAAACTTAAACGAACGATCAGGCGACAGAACTGTCAGTGCCATCAAGCAATAAATAACTTGGGGTCGCTACAGGAAAGCTCTAACTGCTTAAAATATCAGAGAAAGATGAAAATGACCTTGAAGGTCATTATAACATCTACTACTACAATGACTTTCGTCCTCGAAAGTCAAAGGGTAGAAAAGAACCCAAGGGCATGAAAAGATTAGAATGCTAGGCCCGCCAAATTTGCGAGACCTACAGGTACCTTCACGGGTTGGGCAACTCCAAACTAGAACTCAAGCTAAGAGAACACTCCCAAATTTATTTTTCTCCTTCATAACTCAACCCAACTTCCAATTTCTCTCTTTTGATACTAACTTCAACTCAACACGAACAACCTCAACCAAACGCAATAGATTCAACCGATATAAGCCAAAACCATACAGATTTCTCAAAATTAGGTGACCAACAACAAGAGAAGATTTTAATAAGTCCTAAGTTAAACTCTTTGCTTTATACTCTAAACTCAAGACTATTTAGTCATCATGGATATCCTACCATCCTGAACCATAGTAACTATTTGCAGTACCGTCTGAACACTGTCCAACTAACTACTAAGGACATACAAGAACAACCTAAACATCGAAGAGCGGCAAGAACTCAAAATAAGCAACTTAGCCCAGGGCACAAACCCATTGTTCTAACCCAATGACTCCCAAAACCAATAACTTGAGGCTGAAGTCTATCCTTCAAAATTAAAACGGCCGCTTCAAGGGCAACCAAATCCACAGGAGGAAACTGCACTGAGACCAACTCCAATATCACTTTGTTGGGCAAACCTTAACTTTGCCATCAAACTTACCATAAAAAGATAACCCAGCCAAATTTGATGGGCAAACCTTAACTTTGCCACCTTAGGAACTAAGAACATGAATAGAACAAAGGGAAAATCACGAACGAAATCTCCAGTAGACCACAAGGGCCACAACTACTGACACACCCTACTCTCGATAGCAACCTCACACCATCTAAGCAAGCTAAAAGGGGGGGCAAGCTAGGAAGGGAAAAAGATCAACCTAAGAAAACTCAAGGAGGCTAAATAGAAAATCCACCCGAGTAATCAACTAAGCCCAACATCCACAAGGTATAACTCTACCACTACTGCTACATAACAGTAATACCAATATGATCCACTACTAAAAGAAATCATCTACGAAAGATAAACACATAGACATAGTTTCATATAAAGTTGTCATAGCAAACATTAGGCGAGTAATCAGGCTAAGTAAGCATGTTCACATGAGTCCAAGTAAAGTAATTACCAGAATCACAAGATGAATCTAACAAGTCAAGTAATTATTGATGGGTACGGAGACCCCAATACCCAAGCACTACAAGCAAGGAAGGTCTTAGAAATAAAATTTACACAAATTCGATCGATACCTGGAGCCTCATTCTCTGTATGACCAGAAGAAGCATGGGATGTAATGCCCCTAGCCTCAAACTGGACACCTGAACCACTAACTGCAACACTCGGGGTAACACCTCTAACTGACTGTTTCTGAGCCCTACGAACTAGATATTGCCGAGCCTATTGCTTGTGATGTATGATTGTAGGACACTCCTTAGACGGATACCCAAACTTACCACACATATAGCATTTTCTACCAAGTGCAGCCTGCTGAGATGAGCCAACGAGATTAGTATGATCCCCAAAACCTGAATGCCTGGATAACAAACCCTAAGAAGTCTATCGTGAACCCTATCAACTGTAGGTACCATAACCTATCATAAGACTACCTGGAACCTGAGGTTCTCCTTCTATGGGTCCTATAGGTCTAGAGTGAGGCTGACCCTCACTAGGATAATGCCTACCTCAGAGCAGGGTGTTACCTCTACTTTGCTGACAGCGGGGATTTCCTATCTCTACCTTTGTAAGTCTCCATACATGCATGCTCCATAAACCTCACATAACTGACCACCAGGGGAAAAGTAGACCCAATAGCTATCAAGCGTTTTGATGCTAGGCAGAGAGGCAAAATCAATCCCTCAATAAATCACAGAGTCATGTGTCACTCCATAGGGAACAGTGTAGAAACATGCCCTGTCTATTCTAGAAATTCCATCACATACTCAGAGACTGACAAAGAACCTTACTGAGGACCTTCAAGTCCAACCCTAGGCTGCAGACCACGTGGAGCACCTAAAACTACTCCTACCTGCGGTGTATGCCCATCGAGACGCTAAATCTCCAATGCTGGATCCAACGGAGCTGAGGTGGTCATAGATATTATCGAAGCCTGATAGTATATTTTGATGCTCTAACCATGTCCGTCGAAAAGCTCTTACTATCCATCTAAAGAGGAATAAATTCCAAAAATTATTTAGAGATTGATCAAAGAAATTCACACGATAAGGAGTCAAGAATGAAGTTTCCCTAAAATGCCCCATAGCCTTCCAAAGATAGGATTCAAACGTCTCTGCACCGATCCGTAGGACCCCACTAGGCACTTGCTCTTATACCGACTATACTGGCGAACATAATCTCTGATATCACTATGTCATGATCCGATTTCTCAAGTCATGATGGCATCTACTATCAACCCACAGTAGGTAAGCCTAACCTCATAGTCCAGAACCATAGGCAACGAACCATCACAAGCAGAAGAAAAGAAGCGAATAATAAGAATAATATTAACAACAAGAAAAAAAATAAGAACTATATAACAAGAAAACCCCCAAGACCTAGTATCAGTCGGTAGCCGATCCACTAGACCAAATAAAGAAGTACAAGGTTTATACATATACAATATTAACAATAATAATACAGACTATCTCTGAATACCAAATAAAGACTAGTCTAAGCCCAAAATAGAAGGAGATAGGCAACTTCGAACGCCAAGAGCTCACCCAAGTCTCCAAAATCAAAGAGCTTCTCCGCACGATATCCAAATCAGTAGTGAAAACCCTTACAATGATCTGCAGGGTGCTAAGTGTAGTATGACTACAAACAAGTGGCAGTTAGTAAGCATCGACCGACTGAGCTCCAAAGATAAAGCAAGTATAAAGAAGATGCAAGCAAGGAGTATATATCACAAGTAACTAACAAAAATAATATGGAAATCTGTAATAAGAAACATCAAATATAAAAAAAGAAATAAAATAGAAAACAAGCAAGGACGTACCTGGTGGAGTCAGCCCAAGACCTAAACCAGATAATACACAACAAAAGAGGAAAAAACTAAGTGATACCCTACTAACAGAAGTAACTACATATATCACATAAAGGCCCAAAGGGTCGTATCAACTAAATCTCTGTATAAAAGTTAGATAAATAAGAACAAGAGCGTTAACTACCTTCAAACAAGAGACCACCCTATATACAGCCAAAAGTTCGCAAATAGTAAGACAATACCTCCCGAGCCCCTATGTGCACAGAAATTTCACTCACAAATAGGTAAACCCGCACGACATCCTATACTACCGATAGGTATAAATAAATATGTTGGTGATAAGCAATGCATATATAAATAAAATTCATACAGTAAAACCAGTAATACCATTTGTACCAAGTACCTCATACCAAGATATATACACTTACTTCTAGTCTCGGCCATGAAGTAGGACCCATGCGCCTCTATGGAATCCTCATAGGGGGCTCGGGAATGCCCCTATTTACGTGTCTGTTCCCAATCCATGTCTTATATCAATCTATATTCGATCATAAAATTTGCTCAAACATGATATCGGAGATAAATAGTCAAATCAGTATTGAAAGGGTCAAAAATCTCTACGACCAGGAGTGTTATTAAATGAGTGCATCCTCGATGCCTCGAATCATACCATAAAAATGAGCGCATCCTTGATGCCTTCAATCAATACCATAAAAATGAGTGGATCTTCGATGCCTCCCGTCCACTAAAAATAGTAGTAAATTAAAGTTAGTATGACCCCTCATTTCAAAAAATCAGTATAAAATAGTTTGGGTTACAACCCAGCTTTCTCAAATCAATGCCAAGAACTAATGCATGCATCGGGGTCGACTACATCCGTGAGAAAATAATGATCCAATACAGTGCATTCCATCACCAACATCCAAACAACACGCACAATCACATACAATAATGACTCCACAAGCACCTTACACTCTAGAGCATGAAATATGGGCTAACAAAGGAAGCCGACCTCCAATCAAGGCTTAAATCTCAACTCTACTCCTCTAATTCAATCACAAGGCCCAAAAGGGAACTCAACCTTAATTGGGTAACAAGGAGGAGGGAATGAGGAAATAGGTGTTCAACTAGTCAATCAACACCTCCAGATCCAACTGGAATACAACCACAGCTAGCCCCGCTAAACAGCAACAAGAAAGCATAGGGAATTCTAGCTTTAAATCTAGAAATGGGATCCAATAGTAGATCGCAAGCCTAACCGGGTGGAAATCATTACACCAAGTCTTCAAAAAAGGTGCTACAATAGTGAAGGACACTAAGCCTCATAAATTTGGGCCAACAACAGCTATATCAACTAAGTCTCATCCTAAAATCAATTCTAAGGCGCAAATCCTTCAACCACCATAAACATCGAACAAGCCACCTAAATAGGCTAACCAAGGCCAAACTAAGGTATAATCATTAATCTAACTAGCTTGACTGGAAGTCTAATAAGGTCAACCTAGTCTAAGGCTCATACCGGGACAAAGAACGATAAACTAGAAATTGAACTTAACCTGTCACATACAATCTAAACCACAAGATATGTATACTAAACAATACCCCTTAAATCTCAATCAAAAGAAAGGAGACCGTAGCCTACCTTGAAGCCGAACACGCGTGCTTCAAGTCCACCTCTTGATAGCTTTTCACTACAAAAACGTCTCTAAATAATCCACGCTATCAAAATATTGATCCCCTCATCAATATGAACGTTTTGACACTAAAATCATATTTTTCGGAGACAGACCCAAAATTGGGTTAATAAAGGGACTGTGGGACCCGCGATGAGAATCCCAAAAATGACTTCGTGAAAATGTTCTAAACACATTGTTAAGCTTGTAACCCAAAATGGGGGCACAAATCGATGCTCAAAATGACCTAAACCAGCTCAATATTTAAAAATACCATTAAAGCTTAAACTAAGCGAGGGCAGCCTCTTTGGCTAAGAAATTACCTCAAATTGACTATTTTCACGCTTTCCAAAACATAACACGTACTCATGATCAATACGAACCCACCGTACTTGGAATCACTCAATTTGGAGCTTCCTAGCTCCCAAAATTGCCAAAGAGGAAATGAGGGTAGGGGTTGTTCGTGTCTGGTCGTAAATTAAAAGACCAGACAAAACAATGCATCGCGATCATTGAAGCTTGGATCGCAATCGAGATACCCAGGGTGAACGACCTTCGCGATCGCGATGGCCAAGCCTCGTGATCGCGATGACCACTTGGTCCCCCCACTGGAAAGCCCTTCGCGATCGCGGTCAGGAGCCTCGCAATCGTGATGGATAAGCTGAGTGCTACATCGTGATCATGATGAAGAGAAGCACTGGAAATGCACCAGCTCAAATTAGAGATTTGAAAAAGCTCCACTGGATGCTCAAGATTTATTCAAAATACCGTGCGCATAAATTGACTATGCTACCCTACCAAATTCGACGTTCTAGACTCAATGGCGCAGTCAAAATTTCCATCCAATGTCATCTCGAGAAAAAGTGGGTCCTATACCCATGCACCATTTTTGCCAATCCTACAAGGCTAGAAATGAGACTAGAAGCCTCAGAACACGAACAAAAGGTCATTATGGACCAAACTCGACCTTTCGAAGCTAACTGCACTGATGGAATTTTAATCTGAGTGCGTTTACCAAGAATGTTGAACAAAGTCAACCGTAGACCAAATTTCAAAGACTAAAGTATCAAATGGCCCCAAATGTGTACCTATTTCCTTGATACTCATGTCGACCATGCTACTAGCCTAATTGGGTCATTCCAGAGCTGATAGAATTGTCAGAATTCCATTCTGAGGTTATTTTCCTGGCTTTTTGCTCGAAGTCAACCGTTCAAACTCCAAGAGTTCCAAAATAGAGAATCGGCATAAAAAACAAACGAACAGCCAGGCAATCAAACTGTCAGTGTCAGCAAATCATAAATGACTTAGGGTCACTACAGGATCTAAATGCTGAAAATATCGGAGAAAGACGAAAATGACCTTGAGAGTCATTACACTCAAGGAAAGATGTTAAGTACTTTGGTAAAGCTCCTAGTGTCCCGCACATCCACACAAAAGGGAAGGAAGTTTGAGCAAGCAAGAGGAAAGAGAAATAAGAGAGGCTACAAGGTTTGAGGAAGTGCAGATGTTTGAATGCACAATGATAGAATTTTTTTAGAAGGATTTCCCAACCTACTTTTACCATATTAGTTTCTTTTTTGGATTTGTCTTATGTCACCTTTGTTTCTCTTACACCCAGCATTTCATTACTGATTTTTGAATGTGTTTTTTTAAATCTATTTTGAGAAATTAATCTCTATGAAGAGTGAGTCATATCTTCAACATTTTTTTAAAAAAAACATAGATACCTTATCCTATGGGTGAACTTTATTCTTGCAATAAGCATTCACAGTTAATTGAGATAATGGAAAGAATCAACTCATGCCAACAATTTATGACATAGAATAAAGCATATAATCAAAGAATCACATTGAAGGCATGTGAAGAAAAATTCAAATTGACTTGGAGTGATTATTATCCTAATAGTCTCAAATTTTGACAACATAAATATGGTGAATTAGCAAATAAATTTCTAGATAAAGATTGTTTATCATAAATGGAGGCACGAATAGTTAATCAGAGATAATTGTAATAATACATTACTTAAATTTTGAGATTCATAAAGTAAATAAAGAACTCACATTTACATCATTTGTAAATGATGACTTGAAGACTTGCTGTAACAGAGGAGAATTGGAGAAAGAACAGGAATATAGGAGGCGTATATTAGTGGGCAAAGGACGAGGTTGTTGAGTTTTACTAAAACGACAAAACATTAGCGGCGTTTGGTTTTATTTGACCGAAGGGTATTTTTGTTTATTCAATTAAATAATTGATTCTTAATATTTAAAAAGGCAAAAAACTGCGAAAAAAATAAATAAATAGTCATTCTGTCCTTAGAGAGCGCCACCTCATCGGGCTAAGGATTATTTTATATATATATAAGATTAATAAGTAGAAACTATTAACTGACCCACTTTTATTAAAATTGTAAACTATGGCAATCTAATCCCCTTTATAATCAAATTGAAGGAATAAAGGGGGGAAATCCAACTCTAATACCTTTTTTTCTTTTTTGTATATTAAAATAACATGGATAAATGGTCAAATTTTCTCCAAGTTATGTAAAACAGTTATCCTTTGTTAATAGTTAAGGTCAAATTTGTCCCTAAATTATGTAAAATAGAATAAATTTGTCACCATCTAAAATTCGGGTATGATGGCACTTATTCATTCCCATCGAACAAGTTATCCTAACCCACTAAATACGAAAGTAAAAGCGAAAACAGTTTTAAAAAGCAACTTAAATGTCAAAAATAGAAAATCTTAATCATTACAAAATCCCCACGGACTGGTTGTCACATGTACAAGTCTTCTAATACAAAATACTGAAATAAATACAAGTCTCAATCTTTGTATCCCGAATAGAACAAAGTAAAAGATAAAGAGGAATAGAAATAGGAAAGATGGTCGACATTAACAGCTACCTCTCGAATTACCTCAGAAAATCTCGTATGGAAGATGAGAGAACTGGGTCACTTTTCGGGGTCAGAACCTAGACAAGTATAGATAGCAAGGGTGAGTACCACCGACACGGTACCCAGCAAGCGAACGACTAAAACTAAGCTAAGCTAATTAGACACACGTACTCCTGTCATACCATCCAATCTCCAGAATACAACCTGCATAGAAATCAGCCCAGTCTAACAATACAGTACAAATATACATACAAGCCTCCACAACAATACAACTCAAGTAACAATAGGACCTCATCAGTCAATAATACAGATCAAGGAGATATCAGGGGCAAAACAGTCTAAAAGGGCAAAGAAGTATGATGCAATGTAATGTCACATATAGTGATGCATGTCTTTCCTAACAGTACACATCCACTGAATCTCAGTTCGGAACCCATTGTGGACATATCTGTCTATGTAACCTACCACGGAGTGAGTGGACCGACCCCTCTTTCAATACCTGCCATGAAGCGTGTGGCCCGTCCCCTATTCATCATAAATACTACCACGGAGCGTGTGGCCCATCCCCTATTTCTCATCTCTTTCTCAAGTATACCGTTTCAGTGGTGCCATACAATCAGTACAAAGCAGTCATAATCACAAATATAGCAACATATAATGAAATTCATATTCACACTAAAAAAATTTTAATATAGTCAAGGCATGCTATCTCAAATATATATAAGTATCATCAATCATATCCCTCGATGTATATTCAAATGTTCACAATAAGCCAAAGATCAATTCATATCAAACACAACATATTATATCATCTAATTTGCCATTTATTACCCTATGATTCGTTATTAAGTTCAATTGAAAGTCACATAATCCCATAAATTATTTTCCATTACTCCCCCAACACATAAGACACAAATACATAATCCTACTAGCTTAAACAAAGGTTTAGAAATTCATGTGCCTCGATTTCAATCTCAAACTACTCCGAAATCTGAGCTTTATCCTTATGCCGACGTTCTGAATCAAGATAATCTATTCAAATATGCAATCCCAATAAGAATACGAGTCTAATAATACCCAAATTGATATTTTTAAAAATCAGGCCGAAACTGATCTGAAATACCCAAAAAATCCGATTTCATAAATGAATGGTAAATTCAGATATTTTTCATGAAAATGATCCTTGAAGTATTTGGAATCTATTAGTGAAAACGATAATGAATTTGGGCTTAAAATCACTTCAAAATCATCAAAACACTTAAATATTTGTTTATTGAAAACCCCAAGTTTTTCCAATTTAAAATCTTCAATTAGAGCTAAGAAATTAGAAATTATCAATGTTTAAAGATGACTTAGTGATAAAGAAACTTACCCCGATGATTTTTCCCGAAAATTCCTCAACAATTTGCGTCCCCCGAGCTTCCCAAGCTCCAAAAATGGTGAAATGGGATTTAATTCATGAAGTGGAGGTTAAACATTGTTCAGGTGTAATTTTCCCTACGCGAACGCAGAGGCTAACCAAAAGATCATCCGCGAATGCGACCAAGTCTCCGCGAATGCGGAGAAGAAACTCCATAACCTCCGCAAACGCGCCAAGGCTCTGTAAACAAAGAGAAGGGACTCTATACCCTTCGCAAACGCGGCCAAGGCTCCGCGAACGCGGAGAAGGAACCTTCAGGCACCAGATGATAGCACTTCCTAAGGCATCAAAATCTTAGATCAACCCTCGGGATTCGTTCGGAATCCTAAACACACAAACTCTATATGCTACCATACTAAAATTGATGTTCTGGACTCAATGAAACCATCGAAATTCAAACTCGAGATCACCTTGACCCAAACCTCAAAAAATCGTAATTAAACCAACTTAGGCCTCCAAAATACCAAAACAGACTCGGGACCTCTAAAAATTCAACCAACACTTCTTCTAGACCAAAAAACATCCCCCGAATCCAATAGAGTCGTCAAAATTCCATTCTTACCTTGGCCTAAAATTTCTCAAATTCCCAATTCAAGACCTCAAATCTTAGTTACAACTCCAAAACTGATTCTATATACTCTCCTATATCAATTTCCACATTCCGGAGCTGCTGAAATTGACGGAATTTCGTTCCGAGATCCGTAGCTCTAGTTGACCCCAAATACCACTTTTGAACACTTAAAGCTTATGAAAACTCAAAATTTTAAAAATCCAACTTTTTCATAGAATCTTCTCAAAACCATCACTCGATACTAATAAGAAATGACTCGGGGCAATAAAGAGAGGGGTAAAATGATCATTTTATAAAAAATTCCAAAAATGACCTTCTGGGTCATTACAAAATTTGTCCCTAAATTATGCAAAATAGACAAATTTGCCTTTAATTTTCAACAGTGAATG
Organism: Solanum dulcamara; assembly: GCF_947179165.1. NCBI lineage: Eukaryota > Viridiplantae > Streptophyta > Magnoliopsida > Solanales > Solanaceae > Solanum > Solanum dulcamara. The sequence continues at coordinate 50,173,521 of NC_077237.1, read as the reverse complement.
CTTAGCACCCGGTGATTTAATGTGTCACATAGTTAAGAATTATTTCTTTTAAAACGAAAAATAAATTTTAATCTTTCGCACACTTCAGGGGGAAATTTGATCATTTGCCCTAATTTTTAGTTCTTAAATATTTTCCTTCATCCTTCCTCTCTTTCCGTCACTGTCTCTACCAACAATAACTCTTTCTTTGTCCTTCCTTCTTGTTTCTCCCCGCCAACATTGTCATCATTACCTTCACCATCATTTTCTTTTCATTTTTCCTTACTCTTTTTCTCTCCCTTTCACCCGACCACCTACATCACTAGGAGAGAATGCGCTAAATGATTGAACAAGTATTATATAATATCATTTTAATGCAGATGTATAGGTGCATAAGACTCAAAGAAGGAAGAAAAAATGATAGGGGATAGATTGGGATGGCAATGGGTCAAATTTATGGTTATTTGCTTGATTAACCCATTTTAAATGAGTTGGTTATTCAATCATTTAAAAGTGTGTCAAATATGTATCAACGCATATTATTCATCATAAAATATGGGTAACTCATGGATATCCATCCATTGTCTCTCCTTAATATATGAAAGGGTCTAGGAACCTCTAAAAATACACCTATTAAAGATATATTTGGAATGAAGGAAAATATTTTTATTAAATATTTTTAATTTTCTCATGTTTGATTGACTTAAATGTTTTGAAAAATATTTTTCAAATGAAATTATGTTTATCTAATTTAAGAAAAAAATACCTTCCATACATAAAGTGGGGGGGGGGGGGAGGGAATCAAAACCTTCCTTAAATCGGAAAAATATTTTTCAAAACATTCCTTAAACCTTACCACCCGAAACGAGTCCATACCTGAGATCCATCTTTTGACCCCGACTCCTGCCCTCGACTCGAGACCCAAATTTTGATCTCGCAACCTCGAATTGGGACCACTTATTTTTCAAAAACATATTTTCTAGAAAAACATGAAAATATTTTCCTTCATACCAAACACATCTAAAAGGAGAAAAAGAATTTTTTAAAAATCTTGTAATGGAAATACATATTTTTCTACATAATAAGAAAAATGGATAGCATGGGTAATATGGATATCCATATTATTTAGGGAAAAGGATCAAAAATGTCGTTAAACTATTTGAAATGAATAAAAATGTCATTCGTTTATAGTTTGATCCAAAAATGCACTTATCATCAATACTTTGGTCCAGAAATACCCTTATTGTTATTTAATGGGTCAAAAATGTCTCTATTGTTACAAAATGGATCAAAAATGTCGTTTCCAAATAAATAATTTTTTTAAGAAAAAACAAATCTTGTTCCTTATAAAAATATTACTTTTAAGAAACTCTATTCTAGTTTTCTTTCTTTTTAAACCACTTTAAGTAATAAAAATGTAGAAAATTATTTTATTCTTAGTAATCTCATTTTATCAATTAAAAAAGAAATCATGTACTCTATGTTGTAACTAATAATATATAACATATATAAGATCATAATAAATCCATTATTAATTTTTATTCAAATAACGATAAAAATAATTATAATAAAATAAAAAATATTTTTACTTTTTTTTAATTTTTTTCTAATTGAAGTAGAATAAATATTTGCTAATAAAAGAAATATTATTAGGAAAAAAATATGTTCAAAAAGAAAATAAATAATATATTTATTTGAAAAGGGGCATTTTTGACCTATTAAATAACAATAAAAATATTGTTGGACCAAAGTATTGACTGTATGGACATTTCTGGACCAAACTAGAAACGGAGGATATTTCTGTCCATTTCAAATAGCTTAAGGACATTTTTGACCATTTTCCCTATTATTTATTGGGTTTACCTATCTTGCGTAAACACTTTTCTGAGGATCAAGATCCTCTCTTTATTAAAAAGAAATGCACGTATTATTTAGTATTTTATGAGTAAAATTTAATTTCAAGTACACGAACAGTAGTAAATAAGGCGGGCAGGATCAAAGAGGGGTGCAAAATAACAAAACCCTCCAAACTATCATCATTCACTCATTGAAGCATGTCTAACCTGGCCCTATGGAGAGAGACTCCTCGAACGCATGGCTCTAGTGGGAAAATGATATATATCAGCCCAATGTTGCAATGAATGAATATACTACAGTCCAATGTTGGCTAAGCTATCGTTGCAAAAACCAACCCTCAATCTCCAGGACAAAAAGAACCGAGAATTGCTCAACTAATGTTGATAATATTTCGATAATCTAGAAGCCGCTCTTTGCTCGATTAAGAGTTCCCTATAAGGGATTTTTGCCTATGAATGCATACAAAATGTACAGTATTATGCCAGCAAGCTTCAAGCACTATCTCCACCAATCTGGCACTTTCAACCTTCTGTTTCTATGTACATCAAGTTTGGTAGCAGGAAGCTTGTGCTTGACCTGCCTCCATATCATGTTTACAGCATCACCCTTTTTCGGAGGGTATTGGTACTCAAAATGATGGGTAATGTTCTTAAGATAGCCCCACATTTCAAGCCACCTAGCTTTTGAAACAGTCCTGAGCTGATCAAGCATGTATCCTTCTTTCTTTGCCTCCTGGCGTGAGAAAAATATCGAGAACTTGGTATAGTCTAATTCATCCTCAAAAGGTAGCTCAATTTTGTCACTCACAATTACAGGAACACAATGGCTGACTATAGCATCAAACAGGCGGCAAGATGATGGGGTGTCCCCTGCTGGGTGTAGACAGAACTTTGAGGAACGCATCCCATTTGTTGACTGACATATAAAAGGGAAAACTATAAGCAAATGTAAGAAGTACAGACAAACATAACAAGAGATTAAGGAAAAGGGATAAGGGGATCAGAGCAAAAAAGAGCAAATCGTTGGAGAGGATGAGTCATCTTGAAGTTGATCCAATTAGTTAGGTGGGGGACCTTTTTCTTTTATCAGGTAGGTTAGGGACTTTGTTGAATCTCAACCACAGTGGTACCCCTTGTGATAATATTACATAACAGAAAAAAAAGGCAACAAACACATCAGGGAACTTAAAACTGGCAGGTCAACAGAAACAGCCAACAATTAGGGATCCAACATATGGCATTAAATCAAAGTACATTGCAATGTGATCTCATATTTTCCAGTTGTAACAACAAAGAGATACCATCCAATTAATCAATTTGAATAACTAAACTTACTTCATTTACACCTTTCCCTGAGATTCCTGCTGCTTCAAAGACAACATCCTTTTGACCACTTAACATGTCTTTCATTTGCTGACGGTCTTTTCCATCCTGCAGCATGAACAGAGTCGGAAACAATTTTCATCATTTGAGAAAACATGATTTTTTTGGTGGGAAAAAAAATAGAGTACAGTATTCTCAAATGATTTGATTCAAATAAATCAATCATTCGAGCATATATGATCGATCTATTCAGAATTCAGCTAAGCATACATCTTTTCTGTCTGTCCTCCCCCGGAAGAAAAGAAGCGTTGTGCGGGACTCATATGGATCTGAAATGTCATCAGCTTCAAAAGTTTCAACCACGTGTGCATATGGGGCCACTACATCTTTCCTCAAATTGGACACTGTTGGAGGAGGACGACCAAAATCTGCAACAATAAAAATAGCAGCATTCACCTTCTCCCGGTAACGCTTGAAAGCATTTGGATGATGCATTGGGATCACGTGATCCCGACCAGCAGACCTCTTCCAATGTTCAGACTTTTGTAAGAAGTCCACAATTCCAGCCTGTTAGAAGAACAAAGCCAATGCAAAAACAGAATAATTATTACAGGAAGGAATACTAGAATAACACTAGTACTACATCTCAATTTTAAACTAATCTGATCAGTTATATGGATTACTTCACCGATATACCTATCTTTGCACAAACCAAAAAGACTCTTGAAACACCAATCCTAATGTATGCGTACCAAAACCATAAAACTTAATCCCAACTAGTTAATATTGTCTATATGGATTTTTTGTCATCCTTGTGTTCTATCTTTACTATGCTTGGATTCCTAAAAGTTGTAGGTTCTTTGATACAACTTATTTCCATGTGATCTTTTTACCTCGCCCTATTAACACTTTCAATCATTGTAGTGTTGCACAAATTCACTGGTGCATTTGTAAGTGTAGGTGGGAAATGGTCAAAACAATTTCGGGCGACCGACAATTTTTATTTTGAAATTGGTAATTGTTTCTATTTCTATAGAACTCTCCTATCCCTATAATGAGTCTAAGACATCAATAATAGAGACAGTATCATTACAGTATACTTGGTTACACCAAAAACACACAATGTCAAAATGTAGTTCAGCTTGACTTGCTGCATACTATTCTCCATATTCTCAAAATCTCTAAGGTTCCTCTCTTCCAGATTATCCACCAGATAGTTGCAGGAACTATTCTACAGTTGTTCTTGTTCTTGGCATGTACTCCTGCTTCAACGCAGCTGTGTGGTGTCTATGATTTTCCCAGGCATAGTTCAGGAAATATTTTTGAGCCTAGGAAATACTCTCCACAATTGACTAGTGACCTTGCAGTGTATGAATAGGTGGACCACTGTTTCTGTAGCTTCCTCATAGAAAAAACATCTGGAGCATCGTGGGATTCCTCTTGTGTCAGCACAGCTTCCTTTGCCACTAGCTATACAAAGCAGACTACTTTGTGTGGGATTTTGGCTTTCAAAATATGTTTCCAGGGCCATTTAATTAATTACTTGTTTGGATGGTTAGCTTCCTATAGGCTGCATTTACTTTGAAAGTCCCTTTGCTATTTCCTTGCCACTACAGGATGTCTTGTCCCGCCTTCGAACCACTGTACTGATCAATGGTGTTGAAAAATTCTATAACTCTTGGAATTTCCCAGTCATTGAGATGCCTCCTGAATACAAAGTTCCAACATTGAGGTGTCCACAATTCTGCTATTGTGCTCTGCTGATGTGGGGCTAGGCTGTATATATCCAGAAATAGTATATCCATATTGTCTGCTTCATGCCAATCATCCTTCCAAAAGATAGTTTTAGCTCCATCTACCACTTCAATCTTGGTGTTGACTTTGAATTCATCCCACAATATTATGACAGATTTCCATAAGCTAAGTAGCTAACACCATAGGGAGTAGTAACTTCCTTTGTCATCCAGTTATCCTTTTCCTCATATTTGGCTTTAATGACAGTGCCCCATAGGTTCTGATTTTCATTAGAATACTTTTAAAGCCACTTGATTCTGAGAGCATTACTTTGGTTCTTCAGGTTCTTGATCCCCAAACTCCCATTCCTCCGGTTAACATGTAAGCCTGACATTCCTTAAAAAATGACCAAGATCAACCTCAGAATTTTGAGATGCTCCTCTTCAGCATCACATAATATAAGTGTGTCATCTGGATAATGAAGGTGAGTTATCTATGGACTTTCCCTTCCAGCGCTGGCAACCTCAAAACCCCTTAACCAGCCTTCTCTATTTGCAGTCTTGATCATATTGTTAAGTTCCTCCATAACTATTAGGAACAAGAAAGGTGATAAGGGGTCACCTTGTCTCAGTCCCCTCTATGAACTAAGGAAACATGCAGGTGAGCCATTTATAAGAACTGAGAAGTTCACTGTTGAGATGCAGTACTAAATCCATTGACTCCATTTGTGCCCAAATCCCATCTTCTCTAGCATACTAGTAAGAAAACCCCAGTTGACATGATCAAATGCTTTCTCAATGTCTAATTTGCACAGTAAACCTGCCTCATTTGCTACGAGGAAAGCATCCATAATCTGCCTTTCTTGGATGAATGCCAGTTGTTGTTAATCCACAAGCTTAGCCATCTCTTTTCAATCTTTCAGTGAGCACTTAGGGAATAGCTTGTAGATACTTCCTATAAGGCTGATAGGTCTAAAGTCCCTTAATTACTTAGTACTTTTCTTCTTAGGGATCAGAGCTATGGTGGTAGCATTGAAGCTTCTTTCAAATCTTTCTTGCTCATAAAAGTTCCGAAAAGTCTTCATGATATCATGTTTAACGACTTCCCAACATTTGATTAAAAAACCCATATGGTCCAGGTGCTTTACGAATTGCACATTTCTTTAAACATCTCAACACCTCATCCTCTTTCAAAATTCCTTTGTTAGAGCATTTTGGATTGGTTTATTTTAAGTACTTTTAAACCAAAATAGCTTTTAAGCACTTTTGTAGAGCTCCTCTATTTAATTGAACTTATTCCAATTCTAACATTTATCATATCGTTCATCAGAAAGTCTAAATATCTTAACTATCAATTAAGAATATTTAGCCTCAATATATAAATATCTAATAGGAACACTTAGCCTAGATATCTGAATGGCACCAGTTCTGCCTAATTACACTTCAACTTTATAGATCTTAAGGGGTTAACCATGCAATGCATATATCTGGTCTAACTCCTTCTTATTTTAAAACCTTATTTAATTGGGAGTTTCCCCTCAGTTCAAGCTTTTCGTTGACGTAACTCTCGCTAATTTCGTAAATGATTTGCAAATAGCATGCACCATGGTAGTTACCAGATTCAAAAAAATCACATGCACCATGGAGTCTCATCTCATACACTTGGTTATTTCATCCATAAGTAACCCAAGCAAGTAAAGCTAAAAATAGCTCCTTAGTACATCTCCATTATATATTTAATACAAATTCTTTTTATTCTAACGCACCTGCGAAAGAACTTCTTGGCAATTCATCATATATTTTCTCTAGGTCATTGGATACTTCCTTTTCCTCCAAATCACCACCAATTTGTTAGCAAAAATATAGCATTTGTTGTAGATCCTATAGGTAACAATTTATTCTTTGGCACCCTTCTAAATCTCTAAGCCTATGTTCTATCCTATTTTCTCAAAATTTATTGTATGACTCAGAAGTTTATTACCACGATCTTTCACACAGTTTAATATATCTTTATTTGACAAGTCACATTTTGAAAATCTCTTTTTTTTTAAAGATTTGAAACCAAGGTACTCTTTCTCTACTTATTTGTCATCTTTCCACTCTGTAATATAATATTAAATAGCTTAGCAGATTACCATTTAAACCTTTATAGGGATGTCATTTCAATAATAGGATTTTCTAACCCTTATATTTTTATACAACAACAAACTCAGTGTAATCACGTGGGGTCTAGCGAACCCTTATATTTTTATGACATCCTTAACTTAAACATATCTTTTTTTTCTTTTGATAACTGCAGTGTCCGAACCAACTTTCCCTCACCTCGACTAATTCCACAGGATATCAACCACCTCCCAAGTCCCACCAACAACAGGTACAAGGTAACTCTGTCCACCAAAGCTAGGAAAGATGGAAAGCCTGAGATCTCAAGATTCTCAACCCACTTCATTGACCACTAGGCCACACCCTTGGGTTTAATTCTACGGATCTAGTTTCATGAGTATAGCTAAAGTTTCGCTCTTGAGCAAATATACAAGGATATGTATTATTATCCTTGTAATTGGAGTTAAGTAATTGATCAAAATAGATAATAGATATCTTCTTTGATCTCACTATCTCTAGTCAAAACTTGTTCGGCATCCTTTTATTACACTTAACAAGGTTCAAATCATTGTTCCTCTTCTCTCATGTGTCCTAGGATTTACTTTCTTTCTCCACTTCCTGCATCCTTATTTTTTGGATTAAGTCACATAAGATTTTGCCAGGCTTGGCCAATAGCCATTTTACTTTTCTTAACTCCCTTAATACTGTTCAAAAGCTTTAATCATGTTCTAACTTTTCATAACTTTCCTAGCAAAAGACAGCACAAGCCTGCATAGCTTACTTACTCGACTAACTCAACTAAAAAGGGGCTCTCTCCCACCTCAATGGTTATACTTTGGTCCTAAGTACTACTATATGCTCAGTCAGTTTATATTGTTCTTAGTGAAATAATTTGGCCCCAAAAGAATGTTACTTTAATGTTTCTCAAGACCAATTAATAACTAATACATTAACTCCTCTTCCAAGTTCATAAACTGTGGCACATCTCTCTTTGATCTTACTATCTCTTGTCACTACATTTTGGGGGTCGTCTTACAGTTAACAAGGTTCAAGTCTTTACCCCTCTTCTCTGTACAGTGTACTGACGATAAATTTCTTTCTACTTACTGCACACTAAGTTTCAAAAATGACTTCACCTCGAACTTCACCAATAGCTTCTTTACTCTTTAACTCTCTATACTATTCAAAGTTTCCATCTTCTTCTTTTCATATTTTAATACGCCAGCAGCAAAAGACTGCACAATTCACTAACTTTACCAATCCAACTAGCAAGGGGCTCCCACCCTTTTGGCTTCAGAAGAATGCTGCTTGAATGTTTCTTGGCACCAAGTAATGGATAATACATTAACTCCTCTTCCAACACTATCATGGAACACTATTCCACATTGAATGAACATAAGAATCCCTCCAGTATTTTTATCTAGTTATTCAAAGGTAATGATTCTTTGACTGACAATGTAAATGCAGGAGAACTTTATATAAGACCAAATAAATGCATAGATTACTCTGCAGATTTTATTGGTCTGAAGTGTTCCTTCCTTAACACAACCTAACTTTTAGATGCATTTATCATTTCTTTTAACGAAAGAACCAATCCTTCACCACCGGATGTATGAACAGTGAAAAGGATTGATAGAAGTCCTTTTCATGACCACCTCCTTGAGAGAGCCAAACTGTAAGTGTGCTCTATAAATTGCATTGGTTTACCAAAACGGAGCACATTATCATCAACTCACACAAATCCCTCTTTTTCAGAAAACTTGACCTACTTTCTTTTTTTGTAGGTCCCAAAATACTTGACCTATTTCCTTGAACAGAAATCTATTTCATTTAACAATAATTCAAGAAAATATAAGCTCTAGGATTTTAACACCTGACAATTTTCATCAACTAATTCTACTTTTTCATGATTTAAAATTATTGTTGTACACTCTGTTTCATCTGACTACAATATAAGATATGCTCGTGCTCAAACTTCTCTTCATCTTCATAACAATCAAAATAGGACAAGTTTTCGTAGGTGGAAGGAGTGTAGGGTTAGCAATATGTGCATAGAAAATGAGTGTCTTACCAAACATGTAGTTGAATAAATCACACAGACAGCTTTTTTAAGCTGCACTATGAATTGCAAGATGCATCCGCAGTTCCACTTTCACAGGTAAAATTGCCAGACAGTACACAGTCAGGGTTAAGCCTTTTAAACTACTCATTAACTAGAATTTAGATTTCTAACAGCTATTAATTTCCAGGTTGAACTTCTTAAATATAAGGCATAATATTTTCTCTTTTCTTTTTAGATAATCTGGAATGAGGTTATTCGGGAGAAGGTGGAAGTGGCTTCGGTGGCGGATAAGATGAGGGAAGCGAGACTGAGATGGTTTGGACATGTGCAGAGGAGGTGCGCCGACACCCCAGTGAGGAGGTGCAAGAGAGGTTAGATGTAGGGGGTACACGGCAGGGTAGGTGTAGACCGAAAAAGTATTGGGGAGAGATGATTCGACATCACATGACGCAGCTTCGTATTACCGAGGACATGACTCTAGATAGGAAAGACGTGGAGGGCGTATATTAGGATAGAAGGCTAGTAGGGGTAGAGTGTTGTCTTGCCATGTAGAGGTATAGTGCAGGTCATAGACTAGTCGTGCCCTTATAGATCTTGCCATATATTGTATATTGCATTTCGTTTATCATATTATTTGTTGTTGTTGTTATTGTTGTTTTCTCTCTTATGCTTCCGTCATTCAACTCACTACTTTATTCGTCATTGTTTACTTCTTTTTTCTGGGTTTGATACACTTGAACCGAGGGTCTTTCGAAAACAACCTCTCCACCTCTACGAGGTAGTGATAAGGTCTATATACACTCTACCCTTCTCAGACCCCACTTTGTGGGATTTCACTGGGTATGTTGTAAGATAATTATATTAATGATGGGAAGAAATCGTGTATACAAGAAATACACTAAAAAGTAGAGAACCTGTATAAAAATATGATACTTAATATTCTATACATATTGAATACTCATGGGTACATTAAAAAGAAATGGGAACAAAATGCAATTCCTCAATAAAATGTCTTCTTGAGAGCTATACTATCTTTTTCTTATCATATACTTGTGAGGAACTGTCTTGTTGCCAATAAAGGTCTGGTAAACAGAAACAAGAATTACTAAGATCATCTAGCTTCCAATTAACAGGAAAAATTTACAGTTGAAATATCTCGGCCCTAGAGTTAGACTCTAACTAAGAAGTCTGCATAAAGAGAAGAAAGTGTGGTATGTAACTAATAGAATGATGTACTGAGGAAAAAAAGGTTACATAAGCTTCATCAGAAAAACAAATCAGCAACTTATCTTTTTGCTTTCCTTATCAATACTCTCCCTCCTGTCTCAAAACACTTGTCATTCTTACTAAAAGTATCTATCCAAAAATATTTGTCATTTTAAAAGTTCAATATAAAATTAATTATTTTTTTCCATTTTATCCTTGGCAGTAATTGTTCTTGAAGACAACAACAAAACTCAATTATGGAACATACATAAGTATAAGTAAATATTCAATGAAGAGAAATTATATTTAAGACATAAATAAGTATAAAATAGTCAAACATCCGTCCTAAATAATGTTTTCTTAAGAGGCATGTACATGGAAAACACTGAGTAGTATTTTGATATACTAGAAACAAATCATCAATCAGCTACAACACCTCAACCCAAACTAGATATAAATCCTCTATTTAGGTAACATAAAGAGAGGTTCTAGTTCACAATTATCAATAGAAAATGTGGCACTTGTCCAAGCGGTTAAGCAGAAAAGATATAAGAAGAAAATATCACCTGCAATTGATCATCATATTTGACCTCTGAATCATTCCCATGTCTATAGTAAGTATTATAACTCAAGGAAGAGAAAAAGGGGACAAAAAACACATGAGCGGATTCGGGATCGAAAACCCTAACAGCCTCTCGTGTGCGGCCATTTTCATCATCAACTGCATACAACAATGAGGCCAACATCCAATACTCCACACTATGTTGTTTCCTCAAACCCGTATACATTGGCCACTTTGGCAAAGTGTCGATTGTAACAGGAGGTGCATTATAATGCGAGCCTTTCAAAAAGCCCACGTTGTATTTCATCTCAAGACCATACATGTAAACCTTGAGAGGTTCAATGTCCGATTCAGTGAAGCAGGGGTTAGGTTTACTCAGCGGGGAATCAAATAGAGAAAAACTTGATCTGTAATCGATTGTTCCCGTATAGAACAAAGAAGCAAAAAGAAATAAAATGAACACTGCTAAACACACTAAACTCTTACTCATTGTATCTTTCACTTTCATCTTTTCAACTTCACATTGAAATCTGAAAAGGGAATAGGAGGAAGATTAGAATTTAGATCCTTCCACTACATATTTGCTTCTATTTTATTGTATATGTATATTTGTATATTGGGATATGGGCAACTGTCAGCTGTGCCAAACATCGTGATGGGATGTTGAGGGATTATAGTATTGCCATGATATCGAGATAAAAAGTTTTAAAAACACACTCAACTATCACTTTTTTTTTTTTTTTGGGAAAAGGATCAAAATTATTTTTTAACTATTGAAAATAGAGCAAATATACAATTAAATTATATTCTGGCTTAAAAATATCTTTCACTTCATACTATTGATTCAAAAATATCCTTCATATCATAGTATTCGCTCATTTCTACCCCTCCGTTTGATAATATGAAATGTGGCATCCCATGTGTATTAATTTACGTCACGTAAGATCTCCACATAAGCACCCCACTCCATCCCAACAATTAAAAGATCCAAATACATCCATTAAAAGACTCAAACTCATCCTTGATTTTCGTAGTTATGATTTTCTTAATTCCTGTAGTTATGGCTGCCACAATTAATTTGCTGATGTTTTTAAGCAAATTATTAATTGGCTATTTAATTTGCTAAACTATAGTTTTCATCCAATAGATATAGCTAACAAAGGGTGATAGGTTTAATTTTCCAAAATGGCAATTAAGCAAATGTGCTACCAGATCAAGCAGGTGCTTTTCTAGGAAAAAGATGGATGCGGTCGGACCTGGAGTGATTTGCAGAGCAACATAATCGTACGTTCAACGTGATTAATAGATGCTTGGGAAGTAGCTGAAGTGTTCTTCCTAAATGAGGCCAACAAGAAGACGTGTCTGACTACCGCAAATTGTTACGGGAGTTGCTTAAAAACTGCTGCAAATTAATTGTGGGAGTCATAACTACGGGAGTCAAGTAAACCATAATTACGGGAGTCAAGCATAGATTTGAGTCTTTTAATGGGTGGGAGCTTTTAAGTCTTTTAATGGGTGGGTTTGGGTCTTTTAATTGATGGGGTGTGGTGGGGTGCTTATGTAGAGATTCTATGTGGCGTAAATTAATAAACATGAGATGCCACTGTAATCATTTATAATTTATTAAATATAAATTTGTAGAATGGTTCAATTTATATTAAATTCAAGATATATTAGCCCAAATAAATATTTTGGATTAATAAAATTGGGTCAATTATTTAAGCCCAATAAATGTGGATTTAATTAAAAAAGCTAAATCCATTGATTTGGGCTATAAAGATGACTCCACCTTGTTAAGCCCAATATCATCTCATCCTAGAGGCCCATTTTTATGCCACATATCAAAGTTATGTGGCAATCCAAGTCAAATTAAATAAGCCACTAGAATTATGCCATGTGCCAAAGTTAGGTGGCAATCTAAGTCAAATTAAATAAGCCACTAGAATAATGCCACGTGTCTATGTGACATGTTCTGACCAATCAAATTAAAACTCTTCAACAAAAAAATCTGATTGGTCAGTTCAAACCAACCAATCAAATCACACCCTCATACCACTCCCTACAACTATAAATAGGGGTCCTCATTATTCTGAAAGGGTTTTTTTTTGGAAGAACAAGAAGCAAGAAGAGAGCTCGTGGATCAAAGACCGCAAATTCTCTACAAAGCTACAAAGTTCAAGCAATCAAATTCAAGTTCAAGATCAAGAACGAAGAAGAAGATCAAGATCAAGTTACTTGTTCATCTTTACTGTTCGTCATAACCATACAAGTGTTCGTGACGAATAATTCAAATCCAAATTCGAAGACGAAGATTCAAGTTCAAGCTATTCAAGCCCTTGACTCTAAATCACATTCAAATTCAAGTTCAACGTGTTTCATATTATTTGAAGAATCAGAGGATTATTATAGAGATTGTAACCACATTACATTTTGAGATCAAATACTACACTTTGTTACTCCAATTATCTGGTCTTGATTATTTATTTTTCTCGGCTCGAAAATTTGTTGTTTACAAATTTTGGCACGCCCAGTGGGACCATCTCTACCTCTCATCTCTTCACATCGATCATCAAACTTCAAGAACACTTAAATGGCATCTAAGAAGTTTGACTCCAGGACTATTATTGCTAAGGCTACTGATTCCAAGTTTTCCTCTGAGGTGGAGAACATACTGGATGTTACTATGGGAAGTTTGGGACCCATCACTAGGAATAGAGCAAACTTGCTAGGACAACAAGCACTTCAAGTGTCGTCCGCATCAATTCCTATTTTTGATCTTCCATCTTCAAAGGGGGCAAGATTCTTTCCGAATGAATTGGAAGAAGGAGAGAATATAGCTGATATTGTTGAAAAGACGTTGGCTCGACTTAGTCCTTTTAACACGAGAAATTGCACTATTCAAGATGAAGATGATGTCTTGATCACTAGATCTGCCTCAGTCACTCCACGTAACTTATTTCAGACAGATTTCAGTTTGAGGGAAAATCCATGCTTTGCTCCATCATCCATAACGGCCATCCAAGCGATGATGACTAACACCTCAACTGTTGAAGAACAACTGGCGAGTTTGACGAAGGCAATTGAAGGTCTAACAAAATATGTGCAAGATCAGGATAATCGAATTGTCAAGTTGACGGACAGAGTTGAGAATGTTATGGAGGGGGACTCAAGTCATGCACCTGGAAAACGTCCGATGATACAAGAAAAGGGAGATTCAGTTACAAAGCAAATAAATATGGGTGATGAGCTGCAAGTATCTGCTGAAGGAGGAATTCCCATTCATCAACTGAAGGACTTCATTATGAGAACTATCAAAGATAAGTATGACGTGTCTTCAAAGTCATCATTCACGTATGCAAAGCCATACACTTCAAGAATCGATGTTTTGAAGATGCCTGCAGGTTATCAACCTCCAAAATTTCAACAATTTGATGGAAAGGGAAATCCAAAACAACACATTGCCCATTTTGTTGAAACCTGCAATAACGCTGGAACATATGGAGATTATCTGGTCAAGCAATTTGTGCGCTCCTTACAAGGAAATGCCTTTGACTAGTATACGGATCTCGAGGCAGGCTCTATTGATAGTTGGGAACAACTTGAGCATGAATTTCTTAATCGCTTCTATAGCACAAGGCGTACTGTGAGCATGGTTGAACTCACAAATACACGTCAATGGGAAGATGAACCCGTCATTGAGTTCATCAACCGATGGAGAAATGCAAGCCTCAATTATAAGGATAGGCTTAGTGAAACTTCCGGCATAGAAATGTGTATTCAAGGAATGCGTTGGGGACTTCGTTATATCCTACAGGGTATTAAACCCAAATCATTTGAGGAACTAGCCACACGTGCTCATGATATGGAGTTGAGCATGTCTGCAAGCGGGATTGAAGGACCAATTATTTATGGGCCTCGCAAGGGAAAAGACAAAATGGAGGTAAAGAAAGGGGGAAAATCGGCACCTAAGTTTGGAAATAAGGAGTCGATGAGTGTTAATGCCATACCTTTAAAAGTGGCTACAAATCTAAGCAAGAATCAAAGGGTGAAGACCACAACTTTTCAGAATAACGCTGCTAGAAAGCTGACTTTGAAGGAAATGCAGGCAAAAGAGTATCCTTTCTTGGACTCAGATGTTCCTGCAATTTTTGAAGAGCTTCTGGCGTTAAAACTCTTTGAGCTACCTGAAATGAAGTGTCCAGATGAGGCTGGGAGGACTAATGATCCAAATTACTGCAAATATCACTGTTTGATGGGCCATCCTATTAAAAAGTGTTTTATCTTTAAGGAAAAGATTATGGACTTGGCCCGTGAAGGAAAGATATTGCTTGAAGATGAGAAAGAGAGTTCAAATCAAGTCTCTGTCACTTTTGGTTCACTCGACCCCATAGTTCTTTGCAACTTTGTCGAAATACATGATAGTGGTGATGACCTAGCCACATCACCATCAAAGATGATTAAATTTGGTGACTTCAAACCAATAAATGTTAACGTATCATCGCTTGTTCCTTTGATAAATGAAGTAATATGGGAAGATAAATCTCTAGAGGAAAACCAATCTTGCGATGCTTATACTGATGATGAAGGATGGATTTTAGTGACACGACGAAGACGTCGTAAAATGAGCTTGCAAAGAGAACCAAATAAGCAAGTGACTAGAGCGAAGATAAGAACAAAGTGGTGCCATCCACCTACCCCTAAAACTCAAAGGGTAAAGAAGAATGTGAAGAAGTCAAGAGTCGAGGGAAATTACTATCAAAAGCAACGTCCTCCGGTGACATTAGAGGAATTCTTGCCAAGTTGGTTTCGTGAAAAGATTTCTCATCGTGATACCAAGGCCTTGTGTTGTAACATTGATAGAGAAGAGACGATGGTAGAAAGATCATCACCATCATTACCTCCATCACATGAAGTCCCTATAAAGCCCCACTCTGAAGAAGTGGACACTTGTGATGCGAAGTTTACATTCACTAATGATGATCTTTTATTAGGTGAAGTGTTGCATAATCGTCCTTTATATATGGTAGGTTTTGTGCGTGGACATAAAGTAAATAGGATCATGGTGGATGATGGATCTGGGGTCAATATTCTCCCTATTCGTACTGTGAAAGAACTTGGAATACCGATAAATGAACTATCTGAAAGTCGTCTGATGATTCAAGGTTTTAACCAAGGGGGGCAGAGAGCCATTGGTGCTGTCAAATTAGATATAACGATGGGGGATATGCGTTCGAGTGCATGGATGCATGTTATTGACTCAAAGACCTCCTATAACATCTTGTTAGGAAGACCATGGATACATGAGAACAAAGTAGTACCGTCTACCTACCATCAATGTTTCAAATACTTTGAAGATGGAGTTCAAAAGAAGGTAGTTACTGATGATGAACCTTTCACCGAGACGGAAGCGCACTTTGCTAATGCAAAATTCTACTTAAAGAATTATGTTTCAAAAAAAGTTAAAGTTGATAACGTGATACCTGCTGATATCACAAAAAGGGTTGATGTAGCACCTGCTAATGCGAGGGTCATGATTGAAAAGGATAAAACGCTTTCAGATATGAGTAAAGTACCTAAGATAAGTGAGGCATCTTCAAGTAAGAGAATGATTCCTGTTTCTCACTATGTCCCAAAGACAAACAAAGTCAAGATCCCACCCTCTGAGTTGCAGAGTAGTAAGTTGACATTCCCTATCAAGCAAATTGATGTGATCAAATCACCTTCAAAAATGATACAGGGATTTTTCAGACCATCGAATCATGATTCACATGAATCACTCCCTAAAAATCGTACAAATGAGGGTTTTGACCCGAATGCATATAAGTTGTTGGTGAAAGCAGGATACAATCCCAATAAAGCTTCTAAAGTAGGGAAGCTTCCAAATGAAGTTATTGAAAGGGCAAATCATGGCCTAAATCCAACTCAAAGGATGATGATAGAGAAAGGGTATGATGTCAAGCAATCGCGCGAAGGCCTGGGTTACAAACAACCGTCACCAATCCGAATCTCTATAAAAAGGATGAGCATCAACTATATTACCCCTGTGGAAAAATCGATGATGTTCAACAAAAAGCCTTTTGTGTTTGATCGACTTAGTGGCATGACTCCTAAGGTTTCCGCATCTGATCGACTAATAGAATCAACTCCAAAAATTTCAGTATTTGATCGATTGGGACCAATGAAGAAGAAATACAAGCGCCAAGGAGATTATAGAATAGTGGAAGAACGGGTATATGCCCGGGAGCATAATTCACCCAAGAATTGGCCCAGTTTGATCCCTTCTAGAATGAGGCGAGAAACAAAACTTATAGTTTCATGTGGAGATGTTCTGAGAGCAAAAACTCATACCATAGTTCACACTAGGGAGCGAGATGAAGATGAAGAAAGTGTGGGATCATCAAATCACATCACAATTTGTGACGAAGAAAGTACTCCACTATATGCAAAAATTGATGATGGATTTGTTAATATTCATGCATGCCATCACATATCTTTTAATGATGGTGATCCTCAAGAAGATGAGGATGCTGAAGATGCGCCACCTGAACTCGAGGAAGGGATAAAGAATACTGTTGATGCATTGAAGGAAGTAAATCTTGGAGTTGATGATGATATAAGGCCTACATATGTGAGTGCTTCGCTGGATGACGATGAAGAGAAGAAATATATTGAGCTGCTTATGGAATTTAGGGATGTATTTGCTTGGAGTTACAAAGAGATGTCAGGGTTAGACCCTAAAGTTGCAGTTCATCGTCTTGCTGTAAAACGAGGTACTCGTCCTGTTAAACAAGCGCAGCGTCGCTTTAGACCTGAATTGATTCCTTTGATCGAAACTGAAGTTAACAAGCTCATTAAAGCAGGTTTTATTCGTGAAGTCAAATATCCGACATGGATTTCAAGCATTGTACCTGTAAGAAAGAAGAATGGCCAAATACGAATTTGTGTTGACTTTAGAGATCTTAATAATGCATGCCCTAAGGATGAATTTCCTCTTCCAATCCCTGAGCTTATGATTGATGCTACAACTGGATACGAGGCAATGTCCTTCATGGATGGTTCATCTGGATACAATCAAATTCGCATGGCACTAAAGGATGAAGAACTTACTGCATTTCGCTCTCCTAAAGGTATATATTGCTACAAAGTGATGCCTTTTGGTTTAAAAAATGCTGGAGCCACTTATCAACGAGCCATGCAGAATATTTTTGATGACATGCTTCATAAAAATGTTGAGTGTTATGTCGATGACTTAGTAGTAAAATCAAAGAAGAGTGATGACCACTTGAAAGATCTGAGAATGGTGTTCGAACGGCTTCGAAGATACCAACTCAAAATGAATCCTTTAAAATGTGCCTTTGGAGTTACTTCGGGAAAGTTTCTCGGTTTTATTATTCGACATTGAGGAATCGAGATTGATCAAGATAAGATAGATGCTATTTTGAAGATGCCTGAGCCAAAAAATATTCATGAGTTGAAAAGCTTACAAGGAAAATTAGCATATCTTAGGAGGTTTATCTCAAATCTGGCTGGGAGATGTCAACCATTCAGTCGCCTTATGAAGAAAGATGTTCCTTTTGAATGGGACCAAGCTTGTACCAATGCTTTTGAGAACATAAAGTCTTATCTAATGAAACCTCCAGTACTTGTAGCTCCTATACCTGGAAAACCATTAATTTTATACATTGCAGCATAAGAAAGGTCAGTAGGAGCACTTCTCGCACAAGAAAATGATGAAGGGAAAGAAAATGCCCTATATTACTTGAGTAGGATGATGACACAAAACGAGATCAAGTATTCACCTATTGAGAAGTTATGTCTGGCACTCGTTTTCTCAATTCAGAAGATGAATCATTACTTCCAGGCTCATATTATACAACTTGTCTCTAAAGCGAATCCTATCAAGTTTGTCATGTCCAAGCCTGTCTTAAGTGATAGGCTAGCAAGGTGGTACCTCCAGTTTCAACAATTTGAGATTGTGTATATATCTCAGAAGGTAGTGAAAGGACAAGTGCTAGCAGATTTCTTGGCCAATCATCCAATTCCGAATGATTGGGAGTTATTTGATGAATTACCTGATGAAGACGCAATGCTAGTAGAAATTCAGCCACCTTGGAAGATGTATTTTGATGGTGCTGCACATCGTGAAGGGGCCGGTGCTGGAGTGGTATTTGTCACTTCCCATGGAGAAGTTTTTCTATACTCCTTCACTCTAACACAAAACTGCTCCAATAATGTTGTTGAATATCAAGCACTCTTACTTGGGCTTGAGATGGCCATTGATATGAAACAATTGCAACTACAAGTTTTTGGGGATTCCAAGTTGGTGATCAATCAAGTCTTGGGTAATTATGAAGTAAGGAAGCCTAAGTTAATCCCATACTGTAATTACGCTCAAAAGATGATAGGGTGGCTTGGAGAGGTGACTATTCAACATATCCCAAGAAAGGAAAATAAAAAGGCTGATGCATTGGCAGCTTTTAGCTTCTGCATTAGTATCTCCTGATGAAATACAAGTTGTGGTTTGCCAAAGATGGATAACTCCACCTCCAAATAAGCATGAAGAAGAATTTCAACAAGTTATCGCCACTTCGAAAGCTGAAATTGACGATTGGCGACAACCAATAATAGATTACTTGTGTTATGGAATATTGCCAGAAAACCTTCGAAGAAGAACAGAAATCCGACGAAGAGCCCCTCGTTTTCTGTATTATAAAAATACACTTTACAGGCGATCGTTCGATGGAGTTCTCTTACGATGTTTGGGGGCAGATGAATCTACTCAAGCTATGCAAGAAGCGCATTCTGGAGTATGTGGAGCGCATCAGTCTGGACCAAAACTTCATTTTCACATAAAAAGGATGGGATATTACTAGCAAACCATGGTGAAAGATTGCTTGGATTACGTCCGAAGATGTAAAGCTTGCCAATTCCATGCGAATTTTATACATCAACCCCCAGAAGTATTGCACCCAACTATTGCCTCATGGCCATTTGAAGCTTGGGGTTTGGATGTTGTTGGACCATTGCCTAAGTCCTCTGGTGGACATTTGTACATCCTGGCTGCAACTGACTACTTCTCAAAATGGGCAGAAGCTGTTTCTCTTAGAGAAGTAAAGAAAGAGAATGTCGCCAACTTCATTCGAGTTAATATTATCTACCGTTTTGGTATTCCTCGATACATATTGACAGATAATGGCAAGCCATTTGATAACAAGTTAATGACGAAGATATGTGATCTTTTTGGCTTCAAGCAACGCAATTCCTCTATGTATTATGCGGCTGCTAATGGTCTCGTTGAAGCATTTAACAAGACACTCTGCAACTTGTTGAAAAAAATTGTTTCCAAGTCTAAGAGAGATTGGCATGAAAGAATGGAAGAGGCTCTTTGGGCATATAGGACTACGTATCGCACGCCAACACAAGCGACTCCCTACTCTCTTGTTTATGGAGTTGAAGCAGTTCTTCCACTTGAACGTCAAATACCATCATTGCGCCTTGCCATTCAAGAAGGGCTCACTGATGAAGAAAATGCTCGGTTGCGCCTTGAAGAATTGGAGGCTCTTGATGAAAAAAGACTAGAGGCCCAACAAAGTCTGCAATATTATCAAGCTCGTCTAGCTCGATCTTTTAATAAGAAGGTTCGTCTTAGATGCTTCCAAGTGGGTGATCAAGTTCTTGTTGTAAGAAGGCCCATTATTACTTCTCGTCGGTCTGGAAGCAAGTTCTCCGCCAAATGGGATGGACCATATGTGGTACAAGAAGTATACTCAAGTGGCGCTTACAAACTGGTTGACTCAGAAGGATTGCGCATTGGCCCCATTAACGGAAAGTTCATAAAGAGATACTATCCTTGAAGAAAAGAAACTCACTCCTTAAGGTATGAGTATAAACTGCATGTTACTCCTGGCCCGCAAGAGTATAAACTGTGCACGGCACCCCATAAAAAAATATCCGCTAGGTTGAAAATCTCGAAAGAGGCGGCCTAGGCAAAAGTTAGGATAAAAAAAAAAAAAACATCATTCTCTCAGAACTACGTTATGACTTGATCCTCTTCACTGAGGTACGTAGGCGCTTAGAATTACATTTTGAGTTCAGTCGCATGAGTGTCCAAAGAACCCATAGTTTCTCTTGACCCTCTCCACCGTGATCCGTGAGTTACATCCTAATTTTAGTCTCATAAGCTCAAAAGAAATAGGGCACACTATTATTTGAGCATCACAATGTTCTTGTATATTGTCATATATGACGTGTGAATTAAAGAGGGCCAATCAAGACAGAATTTGAATTGACTTCAAAGAAATATTCGTACAAATTCATAAAGCTATTAGCTGTGATTATTGTACATGTTGTAGTTTTGGATTCTCTACGCTAAGATACGAATATTTTCTTCATGCGAATGTGAATCTATCAGCTTTTCTGTATGTGAAATTCATTTTTGAAGTTTGCTTAGAACTATCCTGCCAGACTTAAACTATAAATTTTGGATATGATAAGAAGTTTGGTTTCTGATAAATTGAACCTCTCCTAGATTTGGTGCTCTCATACAATGATATATCTCTTGTACTATCGAAACACAAAAGGTATCGCAACTCTGAAGAAGAGAAAGTCAAATCTCTAAGGTAAACCATGATTCAATCTGTAAAAAGAAAAAAAAAGTGTTAGCGCTTAAATTAGTAATTCAATAATCATGGTAATGAATCTCAATAATGAACTATTATATTCTTTGAGCAAAACCTATGTCTGACTCAGACGGTGTAAAGTCTTTGCCACAAATCATGTAAAGTTTTTGCCTTAGACGGTGTAAAGTCTTTAGCTTGGACTATGAAATGCCTCTGACTCAAATGGTGTAAAGTCTTTGCCACAAATCATGTAAAGTCTTTGCCTTAGACGGTGTAAAGTCTTTAGCTTGGACTATGGAATACCTCTGACTCAGACAGTTTAAAGTCTTTGCCATAAATCATATAAAGTCTTTGCCTTAGACGGTGTAAAGTCTTTAGCTCGGACTATGGAATGCTTCTGACTCAGGCAGTGTAAAGTCTTTGCCACAAATCATGTAAGGTCTTTGCCTTAGACGGTGTAAAGTCTTTAGCTCAGACTATGGAATGCCTCTGACTCAGACGGTGTAAAGTCTTTGCCACAAATCATGAAAAGTCTTTGCCTTAGACGGTGTAAAGTCTTTAGCTCAGACTATGGAATGCCTTTTCTTTGCCACAAATCATGTAAAGTCTTTGCCTTAGACGGTGTAAAGTCTTTATCTCGGACTATGGAATGCCTTTTCTTTGCCACAAATCATGTAAAGTCGTTGCCTCAGACGGTGTAAAGTCTTTAGCTTGGACTATGAAATGCCTCTGACTCAGACGGTGTAAAGTCTTTGCCATAAATTATGTAAAGTCTTTGCCTTAGACGGTGTAAAGTCTTTAGCTCAGACTATGGGATGCCTCTGACTCAGACGGTGTAAAGTCTTTGCCATAAATCATGTAAAGTCTTTGCCTTAGACGGTGTAAAGTCTTTAGCTCGGACTATGGAATGCCTCTGACTCAGACGTTGTAAAGTCTTTGCCACAAATCATGTAAAGTCTTTGCCTTAGACGGTGTAAAGTCTTTAGCTCAGACTATGGAATGCCTTTTCTTTGCCACAAATCATGTAAAGTCTTTGCCTTAGACGGTGTAAAGTCTTTAGCTCGGACTATGGAATGCCTTTTCTTTGCCACAAATCATGTAAAGTCTTTGCCTTAGACGGTGTAAAGTCTTTAGCTCGGACTATGGATTGCCTTTTCCTTGCCACAAATCATGTAAAGTCTTTATCTCAGACGGTGTAAAGTCTTTGACTTGGACCAATAGAATAAAAGTTTATTGCATATGAAGTAATATTTTCATTTAAAAAATAATAATAATAATATATATATATATATATATTTAAAAAAATGTACCTCATATGTTGATGAACTCAAGAGGATATGCAAAAAGGAGTATCAAAACTGTCAATACCAATGATGAAAATAAATAGAAGGAGAGAGTCTATTTATAGACAAATAGTGATGGTGAGAGTGTCCTTATTCCAAAGTAATTGTAATTACTTTTTTAGTAGAACTCTAGTAAAATGATACAAATTTATTCTCTCCAAATCCTAATTAGATGTGAAATTGTGAAAATTTGGGCTATCCATATTCTAAAAGAAGTGTGTCCTTTCAAAATTCTAATTGGATTTGGAAGACATAATAAAGGGTAGGCATTTGCAAAAAAAAAACGTGAAAAAAAATGTGAAAAAAATAAATAAATAAATTATCTAGAACGGTCATGAAAGTATTAAATTCTCAATTTTGGATATGTTGTAAATCGAGAAGTCTAGTTTCTAGAAAATCACACCGTTCATGATTCTTACGTATCTACAATAAGATATGAATTTTCTACGACAGACATGTCAAGATGAGGAAAAGGTTGTTGAAAATCAAAGAAAAGAAAGAAGAAAGTACCACGGCGCTGATCGTCAAGCCACATTGCTGCAAAACAATGAAGGTCAGACATCTATTTATAGAGGTTTATTAGCACCTATTATAATTATATTCAAACTTGAATTAGGCTTCTACAAAATTGACTCCTAATCGAATTCCAATTAGTGGTGGAATCTTGCATGACAAGTAAACACCAAAAAAAAAAAAACGTGAAATTTTTTTTTTCTTTTTTTTCTTCTTTTCTTTCCTAATCCTCATTGGATATAACTAATTTTCTACATTCCTACTCCAACAATGATGAAGGGGTGCATCAATATAGTATGAATTCACGGTACATCTCAAAATAAATGGCACGTCATTATCCTACAAGTAATACTTCAAGCCTAGTCTTCAAAAGATAAAATATCTCGACAAGACTTGAAGCAGGGGGCATTTGTAATCATTTATAATTTATTAAATATAAATTTGTAGAATGGTTCAATTTATATTAAATTCAAGATATATTAGCCCAAATAAATATTTTGGATTAATAAAATTGGGTCAATTATTTAACCCCAATAAATGTGGATTTAATTAAAAAAGCTAAATCCATTGATTTGGGCTATAAAGATGACTCCACCTTGTTAAGCCCAATATCATCTCATCCTAGAGGTCCATTTTTATGCCACATATCAAAGTTATGTGGCAATCCAAGTCAAATTAAATAAGCCACTAGAATTATGCCATGTGCCAAAGTTAGGTGGCAATCTAAGTCAAATTAAATAAGCCACTAGAATAATGCCACGTGTCTATGTGACATGTTCTGACCAATCAAATTAAAACTCTTCAACAAAGAAATCTGATTGGTTAGTTCAAACCAACCAATCAAATCACACCCTCATACCACTCCCTACAACTATAAATAGGGGTCCTCATTATTCTGAAAGGGGTTTTTTTTGGAAGAACAAGAAGCAAGAAGAGAGCTCGTGGATCAAAGACCGCAAATTCTCTACAAAGCTACAAAGTTCAAGCAATCAAATTCAAGTTCAAGATCAAGAACGAAGAAGAAGATCAAGATCAAGTTACTTGTTCATCTTTACTGTTCGTCATAACCATACAAGTGTTCGTGACGAATAATTCAAATCCAAATTCGAAGACGAAGATTCAAGTTCAAGCTATTCAAGCCCTTGACTCTAAATCACATTCAAATTCAAGTTCAACGTGTTTCATATTATTTGAAGAATCAGAGGATTATTATAGAGATTGTAACCACATTACATTTTGAGATCAAATACTACACTTTGTTACTCCAATTTTCTGGTCTTGATTATTTATTTTTCTCGGCTCGAAAATTTGTTGTTTACAGCCACATTTCATTCCGTCAAACAGAGGGATAGAAGTGAGTCAATAGTATGACGTGAAGGGTATTTTTGAGCCAATAGTATGAAAGAAAGGGTATTTTTGAGCCAAAATATAGTTTAAGGGTATATGTGCTCTATTTCAAATAGTTGAAAGGTAGTTTTGATCCTTTTTCATTTATTATTTAGTTTCATATCTAAATTATTGAAAATGTAAGTTCATACCTAAAGTACCCCTTATTAATATGAGAAACACAAGTCTCTCTTTCACTACACTCGTATCATGGTGTATGTACTACACTCACTTTTTTTATTTTAAAAAATTATCACATCACACTTCACATGAACAAAATATTTCATCTTGACAAAAATTAAATAATTATTAGTATTAGTTAAAGTTAAATATTAAAGTATTACTATGCCAAAAAAAATATTATAAAATAAAATATAAAATATTTTTCTTACCCCACTCTACCACTTTCTCTCACCGTACCCAACCCCCAAATATTTAGTTTATCTTTTAATCTTTGCAATAATTTTAAAAGAAATTCTTACTTCATCCCCCTTCATATAATAATTTAGATATTATTTTAATTTTTTAAAAGAAATAATTATATCCCACCACCTAATCCGATACCAATATAAAATATAAAATGGTTTAGATAAAAAGATAGATTAAAAGAGTTTTTCTATAAACATATATAAAATGGTTTAGATAAAAAGATAGATTAAAAGAGTTTTTCTGTAAATATATTGTAAATCATATTCAGTATGCCCTCTCTCATTGTGCCTTTTCATGTTCATCTTCTAATGTTTACCTTAATTCCCCGGTTTTTACTTCCTTTTTTTTATATTACCCTATTCATCTCTTTTTCTTAACTTATGTTTTTAACAACTTCGTCTTTAACCACGCTCCGGATACATATCTGGCAAACGTATGTCCTTCATCATTCAGGCGGACTTTCGAGGCCATGACTCTTAGAAATTTACAGGTTAATCCATTGTCGTTATTAAGAAGTTAAGAAGTTAATCATACTACTAAGGGTAAAGTTTAAGCAAAATTTTAAAACATATAGCAATAATTTACATAACTAGAAGAAACATACTATTTTTAGGAAAATCAGGGTAGAAAACATCATAAAGACTTATATGATTTAGCTGAGAGAGGTTTTCCTTTCGGAAACCCCCAAAGAACTTTGCAAAGAAGTTGAAAACTTTATACAAACACACTTATTATTATACAAGCTTTAGTACACACCAAGGATAGTTGGTTTTAGGATAGGATGGTTGTACATAAAGGGAAGGGGAATATGTTGAGAGGTGAGAGTAGTTGCTAAGGATTTTCTTAAAATTTTCAATTCTTTCTATTCTTACCTATTTTGCACACACAACTATCTCTTATATAGGTATAAGAGATGAGAAACGAAAGGTTGTAAACTACCCAACGTGGCCTAAGTATTGATGGACGACAAACTAGGATAAGATTCTTTAATAATGCAAGTCGGATGCTTAGTGGGCCCCATCTTCACATGCATTATTAATATGTCTTTTTGACCTACCGACAGACGCATGCTTTCAACAGTTTTTCCCTCTTTCGGAGGATAGTTGTCATGATCCAACCCCGTGGGCCGCGACTGGGATCCGACCTGGACCTCTGTATACGTAACTTTCAAATATAACCAAATTGAACTATGGGTAATGTGATAAAAAACCCCAAAACCCCAATGGGTTAAAATTTTTCATGTTTATGTAGCCTCCTTCATTCATATCGTATCATGGAAGAGAATGCAAGCCAATAAGGCTGTCATAACGTAAAAAAAATTTACAACGTGCCGTATAGGCACAGCCGAAATAAACTCATGAACAACCCACACATACATGTCTACAGACCTCTAAGAATAGTACGGTAACATATGGTGGGATAGGGCCCCCGCCGTATCCCTGAATAAACAAATACATATATACATCGGAGGACCAGTAGAAAAAAACTAAGCTCCGAAATAGTGGAGCACCTCTCATCATAGGTGAGCAGAAATCCTAAGCTGGCGGATCTCTAAAATGAACGTTTGTACCTACGAGTATAAAACGCAGCCCCCCGAAGAAAGGGGGGTTAGTACGATACATGTATTGAATATATAAGCATAACATAACTAAGATAACAACTGAAATAG
The DNA here is from genome assembly GCF_947179165.1 of Solanum dulcamara. Classification (NCBI taxonomy): domain Eukaryota; kingdom Viridiplantae; phylum Streptophyta; class Magnoliopsida; order Solanales; family Solanaceae; genus Solanum; species Solanum dulcamara. The sequence goes on along the minus strand of NC_077237.1, from coordinate 50,146,738 downwards.
GGATACAGAAAACCAAGTATAGCATTTAATAGGGTATTGTACCTGTACCTCACAAAATAAAGTCTTGTATACCATTATCACTTACCGTATCTGGCCCGCTTGGGGACTCTGTGTTACAAACACATCATCTATCATGATAGGCATATATATGTTATTAGCGCTGTGGAATGTACAGTCTTATCCATGTATATAGCAAGCACATGTCGAAGAACGACGTTCCGATCCACATATTGTGTAATAATGCCGAGGAACAATGACCCGATCCATATATCGTATGATAATGCTGAGGTACGATGGTCCGATCCATATATCGTATGATAATGCCGAGGTATGACGGCCCGATCCATATCTCATATATTAGTACCGAGGAATGACGGCCCGATCCATATACATGCATATCATATAATAATGCTGAAGAATGATGGCCCGATCCACATATCACACAATAATGCATATACGTGCATGTAAGACTTGGTAACACATCAGCCATCCCCCAACCATTATCATAAATATGCCTAAGAAACCCTAGATTTAGGAATTTACACACCCAATCACTATTCAGCCTATAAAAGGCTCGAGGGTCGTAGTTTAACTACTTCAAGACCCTTAGCATTTAGGAGTGAACTCGAGTCATAAGTTATACTCGAGACTTAGAACTGGAACTGCCTTTACACTCATATCATACCTCAATTCACTTACATTTAAGACATTCAAAGGGAAGAAGAGACATGCTTTACACATACCACCTTTCATCATATAGAAGCCTTAAAAGGCAACAACTCAATTACTACAGGAGTTCTAATATCACGAAGTCAATGAAACTCATGGCTCATGCTTGGAATTTATGAATGGAATTACGCCAAGCTCATATACATATCATTCATTACTTACGTCTAAGACATGCCAAAAAAGAGAAGAATAGCTTTACATACTTATGCCAAAAACATGCCAAAAGAAAGTTTCACATACCCATCCCTTTATAACGTATGGAAGGCTTGAGAAGCCCTAGTTCGATTCTATAAGAGTGCTTTCATCAAGGAGTACATAAGAACTATAAATTGTGCTTGGCATTTATGAGTAGATTTATCCTCAGCTTATAGCATTCATTACTTAACTTGAAAACATGCCAAAAGAAAGGAAGAATAACTTTACATACACTATTTTCCAGCATATAAAAGACTTGAGGAATGGGAGCTTCACTACTTTAAGAGTCTTAACATTCAAAAGTGAAAACGAATTATGAATCCTGAATCAGGTTCAAATCTCATGAATAGAATTTCCCCAGGCTTCATACACATATCATTTGCCACTTAAATCTAAGACATGCCTAAAAAAAAAAGATAGCTCTACATACCTCGTATGGACTTCTCTTAATCACGTCCACATTGTCGTCCTCCGAACCTATTTAACATAGAAGAAATGCGAGTATCAACAACCTTAACTTTTCAGTGCCCTCAATTGCACCTTAGCATTCATGGAACCTATTTCCTTATTCGTCTCCTCGACTAGTTCTTTAATTAGTTAAGGCATTAACGAAAATTGGGTAGCACCTCCCCTATAAAGTGCCCTATCCGAATTTCCAATTACATACCTAATAACTACATCCAACCAACAACAATACCCTACAGCATATAAATATAAAACATGGCGACATCACGCAACACAAGCACCAAACAACTTGCTGAAAATCACGACACCAAAATAGGGTTTCTAGTATTTATTTTGCAAAGCCTTTATTTATACAAAATAAGGGGTCGTGTGGCTGTTACCAGAAGCACCCACACCCCTTTTAGAACACATTTAGTCCTTGCAAAAAACCCCCACACACATGCAGCAGTACACCACAAGCACAACACTTTACTTCGACGACAATTCAACTATAGAGATTCCAATTTAGTTTGTTACGAACATCAAGCATTTCTATGATGTTTTCACGTTTTCAGCCACTTAAACAATATATAATACACTTCATAACAACACCATAAACCCCAATTTTAAGGGAAAGGTCTCACCTTACCCGAAATTGGCCAAAGCTTGCCAAAACTGCATCTCGGAAACTTCTTGGTATGCTGAATTGGGGCGGACTGTTTGTGCCCCTTTTACGTTGCCCCAAATTAGAATTTTATGTTATAAAACACCATTACATAACTGTGGAATACCTTAAATAATTAATTCACGGAACGAAACTCTGAGTCTTACCTTGGCAGCCCCAAACCCGTAGCTCCTCTTCTTGCCCTCCAACGTTTTTCTCTTCTTCTTTCACACTTTCTCTTATTTTTTCCAAGTGTAAAGCTGAAGGTATGGTTCTGTAGGCATCATAAAATATATAGATACACCTTGACGTACTTAAGGAACACCATAGATAATTAATTCATGGAGAAGAATCAAAGAACTCACTTTTAATTCTTTAAAACTGTGGCTACCTTGTTCTTTTTGGGTTCTTCACGTTTTTCCTCTAACTAATGTTTTTGTATCGAAAATGAATTAAGAGTCAGCCAACATGTATATATACACCTCCTTAGGAGGTGACACGTGGTAGCCCCCTAGGGGTGACACGTGGTAGCCTCCTAGGATGCCACCTCGTCCAAGCTTCCAATTCAAAGCTGCCACGTGGCAACGTGGGGTCCATCCCAAGTAGGTGAGTCACCTGCTTGCTTGTCACCAGCTTGCTTGTCACCTACTTGCTTTACTTTTGTAAGTTCGGAAACTAATTTTTGCTCCCTTTCATAGGTTCGTCATCTAATCTCATTTTAAGAGTCTATGCACTCCTTGCTACTTAAGCTCAATGTATATTCAAGTAGATTAAGTGTGTAGGACTTCTAAGTTAGTAGCTTACGCAAGCAAGTCAAGTTCCACAATTTGTTAGTTGGCCTCCAACTTCTTTCAAATACTTATAACTCTATTTCCAACGTTCACTATCACGGGGCATCACATCCTCCCTTCTTTCAAGTTATTTGGTAACATGATAGATAATAGGGATCACATGGCAATTTTCAAGAAGCTTACGAACACGTCTCAAGGTACAGAAGTATGGGATATAACAATAGTGATAAAGTAACAGCACTCTTACAAGATAGTAGTGGGCATACCCACATGGCAAACTATTATACATTACTTTTCTCACAACGTACGATAACCACTGATGTCTTATCTCTTTATCATCTTTGCTTTAGTTGATCTTATCTTCGTCTTTGTCTTCTTTGTATTATCATCTTCTGAGTCAAAACTCATCCCTGAGTCATCGTCTTCATATGGATCCTGAGCATCTTGGTAATAAGTATTGCTTCCATATCCACCTTCTTCTAAGCTTGGAGTTCTAATGGGACTGTTAACCTCGTCTAAATTTGGAACTAGTCTATCTCTACTGGGACTTTGTAACGCCCCTAATTATACAAGATAGTATTCACACTTCGACGGGATATTTCTTAGTAAATATATTATATTTTACTCACTTTTTATGAACTTCACATTTTGAGAGATTTTAAAATTTGCTTACCATAGATTTGCAATCGTAGTTTAGGGGATCGTATTGGGGTATTTATGTAAACTACTAATTATAATTTTCCTTTATATATATATATATATATATATGCATATATGTATGCATTTGGGCTACCCACTTTACTTTTGGGGCAAGCACCTTTCTAGTAAGTGCTAGGTGATAAGTATCACCTTAAAAGACTTTTATTTCACTTTCTCTCCCAATTTTGGATCCTTAAAGCCAATGAGACACTTTGAACCCTCTCTCCAGCATAATCCCTCACAAAATTCACCAAGAAAACCTATCCTTTCAATTAGAACTCAAAGCATCCCCTCTGTTGTGGTAAGTGCTCAAATTTATTTTTGGGATTGTGTAACTAATAGTAATTCTTGAATATCTCATTGTGTAGACCTTTGATTTTAACAAATAAATATATTTTGGAAAGCTAAAAAATATATCTACAACTCTTATGTTTATGTTGGAGCCTAGATCTGCTATTATTAAGTCAAAAAAATAATGAATCATAAGACAAGTTCTGTCCAAATTCTTGAGTAAAACATCCCTCATTTATAATTGTTAGTGTTTTGATGATAGATTTTTGTATAAAATGAGTTTTGCGTTGATTTCTTTTGGATTGAAAATAGATCTAAAAGTTTTGTGAACGGCATAAAGTCCAGTTTTGCCGTTTTCAGTTTCAAAATTTAGATACAACCTGAGGTACTTGGCTTTCTAAATTTACTGTTTTGGTAACATAATTCGGGTGAAAATATTCTAGGCTTATTTTTAATAATAAATCTTATTTTATGTTAATATTATGGATATTCTGGAAATTTAAAAGGACATTTAATGGTATTTTCAAGGTTGTTTATATCGTGTACAAGTTGAGGAACTTGAGACATTGGTTGGTCTACGGTTTGAACTCTTGAAGTCATGTTGAATTTGCTAAAAGGATGAGGTTTGTGTATAAACTTGTACTCTACTCTTATAACCTGTTGGTATATTTGGAAGCCTATCTTGTGATATTGGTTATTTCTTGTTACTTTGTATTATCATGTTGGTATCTTGGAGACATGCAAGACACTTGTTTAACTTGCTCACTTGTGCGGATTGCTCGATCACTTCACATTCTTGTGGACTTTGTCCTTCTTATGGCTGTGACTTTGTCACTATTGGCATGACTCTTGATTCGGATCCTTCCTCATCTTGATTATGGATTTTTAGTTCATCTTAAGTATGAAAGTTGTTCATGTTAAATACGAATTAGGAAGCCATTTTTAATATGGTTCTTGATTCTCTTGATTATTGGGTCTTTACCCTTCTTGATACAAGGCTCTGGTCCTTCTTGATACTTGATCATATTGGTGTGACGGCATAACGTACATATTGGGTAAAATTTGGTGTTAAATCTTGTAAATGTGCTTTTATGAATTATTGACACTTAATCTTTTACATATAGAACTTGATACTCATGATATATTTAATGGCTTGATTTATTTATTATGTGTACTTTGTGCTGCTCATGACTTGAGAAAAATAAATTAGAGAACCTAAAGGCTTCAAACTTGTAGTTTTGCACTACTAAGTTTTATGCTTAGCGATAGTTGTTTCTATCGTACGAAATATCCGAGAAGATGCTTGAGGTTGGCCATTGGAGATTAAGTTTTTGGGAGCTTTAAAGATCACATTTGCATATAGGCATCTATATTTTGTATTATTTTGGAACGTGTATATGATCTATGGGGTGCTTGTGTATATGTATTTATGTGTTTATTTGTGAAGGTTGATCCATTCATGACGCTATGGGCTATAACTTAAAGTTGGTTGCTTGTGTTGTTATTTTGAGGCATGTAAATTTTCAAGTCTTATGATGTACTAAATTTACCTTTAGAGTTGGAATATTTGGATGAAGCATGAATTAGCTAACCTTGGGTACTTATAAGTTTATAATAGTTTATAACATGAATTGTAGTGATAAGGAATAATACATGGATGTCTTCTAAGTTAGTTTCTTAAATTATTTTGAAAAGTCGTTCCGTCCTAAATTGAAACTTTTATTTGATTTAATTGAGATTAAAAAATTTTAAATTGCTAAAAATTTACACCTTTAACTCTTTTTAAATGGGCCAAATTTCACTTCTAGATTATATAAATATGCCTTACGGAAAGTTTATATTTTTTAAAAATATCACGAGTTTTATATACGTTTTGTTCTAGTAGTAGCATCCTCCTTGGAGGGTCACTACAAGTGTTGGTATCAGAGCCTAGGTTTGTGGTTCTAGGAATTTTATTGTGATTTGCTTACACATTTGTTTTTCTTAGAAGGTTTGGGCTATATTGTTTGATCACTATAGGGAAATAGTATATTTAATGCATATAAGTTGCACATGCATCATATTCATATCCCTAATGCAATGTGATCTTCACTTTTGAAGGAGTTTAGTCATGGTCTCTTCTCCTCGTAGACATATGGAAGCTGCTCATGAAGATACAGGTGATTCTTATTCCTAACCTCATACACTAGAAGGGGGTGGTGAACAGTCCTCGGGTCAATAAATTCTCCATACTAGTAGGTCTGGTGTGGAAAATCAACAAGGAGTAAGAGCTAGTCCACTTTTTCACATAACTCTTGATACTCAAGTTATGAATCATCCTTTTTAACAGATGACTGAATTCTTTCACTATATGGCTGAAACAATTCAACATCCCAATGGGTTAAACTTTGAAAAAATGAGAAAAATGGGTGAAGTTGAGTTTGAAGGCACGGTTGATCCCACTGATGCTGAACAATGGCTTGAGCGCATAGAGAGGGTGTTTGAGCAGTTGGAGTGTTCAGATGTTGCCAAATTTAAGTATGTCATCTCGTTATTGCAGAAGGATGCGTATGACTGGTGGGTAAGTGTGCCAAATGCAAAAGCAAAACCTCCAATTCTTACTTGGGATGATTTTGTTAAAGAATTTCGTATGAAGTATGTCCCGCCTGAATATTGTGATGCTAAGAAAAAGAAGTTTTTGAATCTAAGGCAACAAGGCATGTCTATCGTTGAGTATCAACAAAAGTTTTTTAGACACTCTCGTTATGCTGGAGGCATTATTGATGATGAAAAAGATAAATGCAGGAGGTTTGAAAATGGCCTGAACGATTCCATCAGAAAGAATGTGGCAATCCTGCAACATGAGAACTTTTGTAAATTAGTTTATGCTGCTTTTACTTGGGAAAGACTTAATAAGGAAGAAGCTAGTAGACATGAGAATAGATTTCGGAAGCCTAAGTCAGATTTTGGAGGTCCATCTAAAAAGGGAAGGTTTGATGATTCTAAGGCAAGTAGTGTCAACAAGTCTAACCGACAGAAGCAAAGTAGACTAGATTTTTCTATAGCTAGTACTCCGAGTTATAGCCAAGGCAAGACTCGCATTCTCACTTGTGTAGAATGTGGAAAGAGTCATTATGGTGCTTGCAGGAGAGCTTCTGGTGCATGTTTTAATTGTGGGAGCTTTGATCATAAAGTGAAGGACTATCCTAATCCTAAAAATGTTCCTCCCTTGCACACTAAGGGCTCAGTTCAGAAGTCTTCTAATAATCCTCCTCATACTAATAGAGGTTCAAGGCCTAAAAACAACCAAGCAATGGGGGTAAGTGGAGCAAATCAAGCTAGCGGGTCTAGAGCTATTGCACAATCTTATGCTATGAGGCAGAGAGATTATCAAGAGGTACACGACGTGGTTGTTGATAAATTTCACTTATATTGCTTATCTGTGTTTACACCATTTGATCCTAGCTCTACACATTCCTATATTTGTTCATCACTTTTTCTTCCTGAATATGTGAATCTGTGAGACTTAACTTTGACGTTCTAGTTGAAAGTCCTTTGGGTGACCAAGTTGTTTTTAATCGAATTTACCAAGCTTGTCCCTTCATGATTCAAAACCTGGTCTTTTCTGTTGATTTAATTGAAATGCCTTTCCATGATTTTGATATTATTATCGATATGGATTGGCTTTATAAATATCATGCAGTAGTGGATTGTAGGTCCAAGCAGGTGACTTTTAAGGATCCTGCATTTTCACACATTAATATACAAGGTGAAAGATCATTGTCATCTAATATTATTTATGTGGCCTTAGGAAGAAAGCTGATTTGTCAAGGTTGTAATGCATATCTTGCTCACATAATACATACACGTATGGAGAGTCCTAGTCTTAAAGATATACCTACTGTGTGTGACTTTCCTAACGTATTTCCAGAAATTCTTCTTGGGTTGCCACCAGAAAGAGAAGTTGAATTTCTGATCGAGCTCATTCCTGGATCTACTCCTATCTCTATCACTCCTTATAGAATGGCAATAGCAGAATTAAGAGAATTGAAAACTCAACTGCAATAACTTCTTGAGAAAGGTTTTATTCGTCCAAGTGTTTCTCCTTGGGGAGCCCCTGTATTATTTGTGAAGAAGAAAGATGGTACTCTTAGACTTTGTATTGACTATAGACAATTGAACAAGATAACAATCAAGAACAGGTATCCGGTACCAAGGATTGATGATTTGTTTGACCAGCTGAAGGGTGCCAATTTATTCTCAAAGATTTATTTAAGGTCTGGGTATCACCAACTGCGTGGTAGAAAGGAAGATGTTCCTAAAACTGCTTTTAGAACTCGATACTGTCATTACGAATTCTTAGTGATGCCATTCGGATTGACTAGTGCTCCTACAATATTCATGAATTTAATGAATCGAGTATTTAGGCCTTATCTTGATCAACTCGTGGTGGTCTTTATAGATGATATTTTAATATATTCTAAGAGTAAAGAAGAGCATGATAAACATCTTTGGATTATTTTGCAAATTTTGAAGGAGAAAGAACATTATGTTAAACTTATAAAGTGTGAATTTTGGCTTAATGAAGTGACTTTTCTGGGACATGTTGTATCAGCCGAAGGTGTGAAGGTGGATTCTAGTAAAATTGAAGCAATTGTTGAATGAAAAACTCCTAAAAGTCCTATGAGGTAAGAAGTTTCTTGGGTTTAGTAGGATACTATAGAAGATTTGTGAAAGGCCTCTCCATTATAGCCTCTCCTTTGACAAGACTTTTGAAGAAAGAAGTGAAGTTTACTTGGGATGACAAGTGCCAAAAGAGCTTTGAAACGCTCAAATCCTTGTTGACACAAGCTCATACACTTACTCTACCAATGGAGGGAAAAGAGTACATGGTATATAGTGACGCTTCTCATCGTGGTTTGGGATGTGTTTTGATGCAAGAAGGGAAAGTTATTTCTTATGCCTCTCATAAATTAAAACCACGTGAATTGAATTATACTACTCATGATCTAGAACTTGCTGCTATAGTGTTCGCCTTAAAGATATGAAGGCATTATTTGTATGGAGAAAAGTGTCATATATTCACTGATCACAAGAGCTTAAAATACTTGGGTACGCAGAAAGAGCTGAACTTAAGACAACGAGATATCTTGAACTCATCAAATATTATGACTGCATGATTGACTATCACCTAGGTAAAGCTAATGTGGTTGCAGACGCCTTAAGTCGCAAATCCTTTGCAAGCTTGCATCTGAATCCTTTGCCTTTTCTTCTACAGTTAAGAGCTATGAATGCTTGTTTTACACTTGATTCATATGGTTCGGTGGTTGCTAATTTGCAAGTCAAGCCAATATTGCGTGAATAGGTGAAACAAGCGCAAAAGCTAGATGAGAAACTCATAAAATTGACCAAAGAAGTTCAAAAAAGGGAAAAGAAAGATTTTACATTAAAGAAGGATGGTGTCTTGTTATACCAAAATAGGTTATGCATTCCTAATGATGACAAATTGAGGAGAGAAATCTTGAATGAAGCATATATTTCACCATATGCAATGCATCTTGGAAGTATGAAAATGTACCAAACCATCAAAGAACACTATTGGTGGAATAGTATGAAGAAAGACATTGCGGAGTTTATTTCAAAATGTTTCGTTTGTCAAGAAGTAAAGGCAGAACATCAGGTTCCAGTTGGGTTGCTACAACCCTTGTCAATACCGGAATGGAAATGAGAGAAAATAACCATGGACTTTGTTTCTGGACTTCCTCGCACTCACACAAATCATGATGCAATATGGGTGATAGTGGATAGACTAACAAAGAGTGCTCACTTCTTGGTGGTCAGAATGGATTATCCACTTGAGCATTTAGCAGAATTGTACATTAATGACATTGTAAGACTGCATGGGATCTCTGTTTCCATTGTATCTGACCGAGACTCAAGATTTATATCTAGATTTTGGGGTAGCTTGTAGAAAGCCTAATGATGACAAATTTTGGTGGATATGCTTCGAGCTAGCATTATTGAGTTTGAGGGTAGTTGGGACAAATACTTGGCTTTGATAGAATTTACTTACAATAATAGCTACCAAGCAAGTATTGGGATGCCTCCCTATGAAGCCTTATATGGAAGAAAATGTCGGAACCCTCTTTGTTGGAGTGAAGTTAGTGAAAGAAAGCTTGTTGGTCCTGAAATTGTGCAACAAACAGAAGACAAGGTAAAAGTGATTAGAGATCGTCTAAAAATTGCTTCTAATAGACAAAAGTCACATGCTGACCTGAAAAGGCGTGATATTGAGCATCAAGGTGGCGATAAAGTATTCTTAAAGGTTTTTCCATGGAAAAAGATTATGAGATTTGGCCAAAAATGAAAACTTAGTCCTCGATCTATCGAACCTTATGAGATACTGGAAAGAGTGGGACCAGTTGCATATAAATTAGCTTTGCCGCCTGAGTTGGACAAGATCCTCAATGTCTTCCATGTTTCGATGCTCAGAAGATATTGTTCTGATCCATCTCATGTTCTTTCAGTCGAATCTATTGAGGCTAATCCAGATTTGACATATAACGAAGAACCCATCCGAATTTAAGCTCGTAAAATGAAGCAACTTAGAAATAAGAGAATACCCTTAGTAAAGGTACTTTAGAGGAACCATTCTGAAAAAGAAGCCACCTGGGATAGAGAAGAAGACATGAAAACCCAATATCCATACTTGTTCCGTGACTAAAACAAGGTAAATTTTGAGATGAAATTTCTTAAAGGGGAGAGAGTTGTAACGCCCCTAATTATATAAGATAGTATTCACATTTTGATGGGACACTTCTTAGTAATATATGTCACGACCCAACCCCGTAGGCCGTGACTAGTGCCAGAGTTGGGCACTTGTGTACATATTTGTTAGACAATTTTAAACTGAAAGCAAACACAATATGGAGGTTTTGTGAAAACAGGACGTCATCTCAAGCGTTACATATATATATCAGGGTAACTTGTCTCCTGGGGAATCACAATTAATTAAAACCTCATAATACACGAGCCGACAAGGCTGTCACTACATACAACATCCCAAAATATAAGTCATATATGCATAACCGAACACATATATGCACAACCCCCACATATGTCTACAGACCTCTAAGAGTATCAACAGTATCATATAATGGGCCAGGGCCCTATCGTACCCCTGAATTAAACACATATATATATATATATATATATATATATATATATATATATATATATATATATATATATATATATATATATATATATATCAAAAAGGGGTCTATATCAAAAGTCTAGGCTCTGAGACAAAGGAGCGCTCCAAGACAAAGGAGCACTCCAAGATAGATGAATAGGAACCCTAGGCTGACAGATCACCAAAGCTAGTACTTGTACCTGCGGGCATGAAACACAGCCCTCCGAGGAAGGGGGTCAGTATAAGATATGTACTGTGTATGTAAAGCATGAAATACAATATGAAAGATCATAATTGAAGTAGAGAGCCCAGGAGACAAGTATGATAATCAAGAACTCACTATATTTATGCCTTATAAAACAAATCATGCATATCATTATCATATACCGTGCCCATCCCGTTATGGGACTCGGTGCCATAATCGTATCATTATATTATCATATCACCATATACATATACTATACAGTACTCGGCCCTCTAATAAGGGACTTGGTGAATAAAGTCATGTACACATATACCATATTCAGCCCATTATGGGACTCAGTGCCATAACCATATCAGTGCATCATCATATCATCATATAGCGTACCCGTCCCTCTAGTGAGGGAATCGGTGAAGATGTAACAAAGTTGTGCATGATAACATACCCGACCCGAGACTCGGTGAAAGAGGTAATAACAGTATGCACGAGTAGAATATCATGAGCAACCATATAAAATTAGATCATCGCCTCAGACTCAATAGAATAATCAAAATGAACCATCATTTGAAAATCAAGACAGTAGTCATCTCAAGTACCTTTTGAATGTCACTATGGACCATATAAAATGGAGTCTCACATATTATAGACACGTATTAAGATAATGCGAAATAGATTATAGAATTAGAGACATTTATCATCGTAGAGTCTTTAGGAATATGAGCTTATACATCCAACTATTATTCAACATATAGAAGGCTCGAGGGCAGTAGCTCAACTACTTTAAGAGTTTCAACATCCAGAAGTGAATAAGGATAATGAATCATGTTCAGAACTTATGAATGGAATTACCCCAAAGCTCATATCATTTATCACTTACGTCTAAGATATGCGAAAAGAAAGAAGGGATAGGCTTTACATACCTTCAGTTCTTATTCGCAACACAACATGCATACGCTGCCCAATAGTGTCTCAACCTATATTAAGACGTCAAGAACTATGGTTAAGCTACGGGAAGGTTTCAAAATGCACACCAACGTTAGTATCTCATTTCTAGAAAATTAGGCAACATTTCCCTTATATTCAAACCAACTACATAACAACCAAGTCAACATCAACAACCACACGTTCAAGTGCTATATTAAAGTTAGCCAAGGAAAGATTCAAGAATGTTCGAAATAGCCCGCACACTATTACAAATTAGCCCACACATTATGATGTTCCATAATATTTAACATAACGACTACGACGTAATCAAGTTAATCTTAATAATCTACAGCCACAACACTTCATCGGATGACCTTATAATAGTCCAACAATTACAATAACACTATAGCTTTAACTACTCTTAGTCCTTCAATTCAACAAGAACAACAACACAACCAACCCAAATCGTTCTCAATACAATACAATTATAACTTTAAATATCAAATTCCTTCACTTTCATCATATAACCAATGGAAACAACAACTCCAACATTAATCAAAATTAATCCATCATCTTTAGATTAGAACAGCCCCAATAATTATAACCATACAATGTATAATGGTAACCACACTTAATTTTTTAATTCAACACAAACAACCACACATTACAATTACAACTCCAACTTAAAATATCAATTTCTTCCATTTTCATTATATAACTCATGACAACAAAAACCAAAACGTTAATTAAAATTGATTCATCATTTCCAGATAAAACATCCCCTACACGGCTTTAACAACATTCCAACGCCATCATACATAATTTTATACCTCCAATTCACGTTTACACATTCACAACACGTCTAAATTTATCCTAAAATGTATAGAAAATGATTAATTCTTACCTTAACAACTTGACTTCTCAACATGGCTAAAACATGTGGATTGCACGTTAGGTCTTCTTACTGCCCCAATGATTAATTCATGTTGTTAATCACCTCCAATTGGTTGAAAATACCTTATAAAAGTAGTTAGGGGATCAAAATTTGGGAGCTTGCTTGCTCAGCCATGGCCGTGAGTTGCCATGGCTTGAACTCTCTTTCTTTTTTTTTATATTTTCCTCCAAAAAGAATGAGCTAAAATGAGCTCTTAGCCATTAATTTTTCATTATATATACATCCCCTAAGAGTGACACATGTTCAGCCTAATTTTCATATTATCAAAATTTTATAGATGAAAAGCTATAAAAAAATAAAAATTGATAACTGACGACTAAAAAGAAAAAAATGGATGAAGAAGAAAATGAACAAGAAAATTTGTTACGATTTGAGATAAATTGGGGAGAAGAACATTTGAAATTTGAATTGTTTGAAGTTTCTAAAATTTTAGAAGATATTGATATGATATCAATTTGTTTTACATGATTTCTGGAATTAACATTTAATTTTCTTTTTAAACATAACAATCAAGTTGTCTAATGTATCATAATTTAATGTATTCCGATGACACCTATGTATCTGTATGACATAAATTTATAGGGATTTTTATAAATTAAAAAAAGATAAAAATATGATGTAATCTGCTTCTTACACTATGGGATTTAAGTAAGTTATATATTTATTTAACTCATTGGCCCATGCTTTGTTTGAGTTTTGAACCTGCTTTTTCAAAAATTTGAGAATTCATAACATTTGGAAACATTATGGAATTATTCAGTGCATTATCTTTTCCCTTTGCTTGAAGCACAAATCCTTAAGACTCAACTTGTTATTATTGACATGGAAATCCGCAAAAGGAAAAGGAATAAACACCATTAAAAAGTTAGTATACAATAGACTTGTATAAATCAAATCCACAACATAGCACATATTTAGAAATCAAGCATAATTTCAGCTATTTTAGACTAGCAACCACCTACACCAAAGATATTTTATAGCAAGAAGTATGTCAACTTGATCAGAAAAATACAAATTTACACCTCCATTATTCTTGAAAATTCACATATCAAAAGATAAATTCTTCGACTGAAAATAGACAACAATTTTGCACCTTGACATAAAATGTATAAAATAATTCAGGAGTTAGATGATATATTCACCGGTAACTTCCACCGAAATTATAAAATTCTCATTCTCTGTCAGACGATGGTGGCCGGTGCAGGGGAAGCCATTGTCGTGAAGGATGGAGATTTTTTTATTGAAATTTGATTTGGAGCGGGTCAATTTGATCTAGGAATGAGTTGGTTTTTAAATTAGTTTAGGTTAATTATTGGCTGACCAATAAATGAGTGCCTCATCATTAGTTAATTTATTCGTTGGGTTTAAATTGCAGTCCGTTAAAAATATGGGCAAAATAGGACCTAAAGGTAGATGTCAAGGGTATTTGGGGGCAAATAGGTGAATGGATGGCAATTTTGTACTATTTCCAATATTTTAAGGATATTTTAGGCCCTTTTCAGATAATAGTAACTAGCTATTTTTAATAGACAAATTTTTCACATGGTACGTATAATCTTTTCACATCGAGCATAAGTCTTTTTTTTATAAATTTTACAATGATTTTTTTTTACAAAATATTAATTTGTGAGTCAAGTTCTACATTTAAAAAACTTTAAAATCACAATTTGAAAGCCTAAAAACTTGCTTATAGGAGAATTTGTGATTCGAAATCATGATCCCAAATTGCACGTTCAAACGCCTATTTAAATTTGTTTGGATATAATTTCAAATAAGTGATTTGAAATTGAAATTTGTTTGGACATGCAATTTGAGTTTCTTAAGCTATATATTTTTTTCTCATAAACATAAAAGCTTCATAATTGTGAAATCTATCAAAATTCTACCAACTTTTATACAATCTTACCAAATGAATAAAATCATAGTTCATAAACAAGGTATCAATATATTTTTCACGATCCAAAAATCATATTAGATCGTGAGGGCACCTGTTATTCCTGTGGGCAAATCTCATTCATTTAACAAATCATTTAAGAAGAGTAGAAAGCGCAAACTTCATTGAAAATAGAAATAGGATAGAATTCATATACAAAATTTTAACGAGGAAGAAATAAAGCAAATTTCAAGACTTTGCGACCCCAATACAAGAGCGTCTGAGATTTTCAATATAAGTTGTGAAATGTCTACAAGCTGTCTAGAATGAAAAACAGTAACAAACAAGAAATTCATAATATAGTGTTGTGAATCAGTTGAGCAGTTCTTGAGTACTATGATGACTCAATCGCTTGGTACTATACCTACATGCAAAAAGTGTTAAAAAAAACAAAGGTGAATACGAAAAACATGTGTACTTGACATCATCGTCAACCAACCCGATATGAAGTAATAGCGAGAATTGATCCTATACTGCCCTTCTCATTACTTTACCATATAATATTATTTAAAGTTCTAAGTTCAAAGATAATTTAACAATTAAAAACATCATATATCAAGATAAAATAATAAATAAATGTCAAGATTCGATCTAGGGCCTAGTCGTAACATGGCGATTAGAATCCCAAAGAACTCCAACCCAACCTCTAAGCATAAAATACATGAGCATACATAAGGTAAATGAAGTAAATAAGCAAGATCAAAGATACGGAAGTATAGTCTCAAATAGAACATAGGTCTCAAAACAAAAAAATGATGACAAAGACTCTTTACTATCTAACATTCCTCTACTACTAGATGGAGGCGTGAGACAATCTCCCAACTCACCCAATAGACAACATAGGATAATGAAATATAATTGTAAGATGTGAAATAAATGTCATGTCCTCGAACTGTGAGGACTCACCAATGAGAAGATAATAGTAAACTTTAGCCACGAGCGGAAGAAGGATGACCGTGATTGTTGAACCCTACATTATGATACAATGTAGGAAAAAAGCATGCATTAGTACATGAAATACACTAAGTATGTGAAAATATGCATGAACAATAAACATAGGACATAATCAATATGAATCATAGGATGCAAGTCCAATATCTTTAAAACATAAGTCATAAAAACATTAAAAACATTTATCTCATTGGTCAATGCATCAAAAGAACTCATAACTCAACTGAAACTGTGTGGTATAGAACCTTTAACCTACATATAAGACCATTCGAGCTAATACATGGAATCTGATGACTCATGCGTCTAGACAAGGGAGGCTACCTTGCCAGAGCATTCTTCATTAAATAACTCTTTACCTGCGCTATGTGGATCCACTAGCTTCGCCATATATGCATATGTAAATCTATGTGGGTAACGTGGTTTAGGACTAAAGATTGCTACTAGGATTTTATTGGATAACTAACTGCGTTACTGAACCAAACCCCACCTAAAAGTCTTTTCGGTGCTTAGTCAATAGCCCAACGAAACTCATAAAACAAGATCATAGACATCATAGGGAAAGATAATAACTAATATCGATCCATCCTTATAAAATACATAGGAATAACTCATCTAGCATCATTATAGTAAAATCATAAGATTAGCTCATCTATCATATAACTCATTCAATGTGGGTGTAGGTCTTCTATCATTATATATCTTTGACCATAAATATCTTTGGGAATGTAGCTTGCCCTATCATTAGCTTTGCTTGAAACATCATGACATCATTACTCATAACTTCTTTGCATAAATCATCCTTAACTTATTCACAAAGCTTTCATTCAAATAACTTGAAAATCATGATCATATCTCATAAATCATACTTGAAACTAGCATATAGCATGAGTTATTGAAATTCAATTTGAAATCATGCAATATGATGTAAATTATGCATAATTAGGCTAATAACATTGAAATATATCATAATTAAGAAGACCTAATGCAAATCATGAAATTAGGACTTTTAATTGAAGAATTATAAGAGAATTGAGAAGGAATCTTTGAGCTTCCATGGGTGAAAGTTACTCATGGATGAAGTCTCACATACCTTGACCTTGATGAGCCCTAAATTGAAAAGGATGAAAGCTTGACCTTGAAGGAATCCCTTGAGTTGCTTGAGGAAGAAGAAGACCTTAGAGAGAAAATTTGGGAGAGAAGGTTTGGATTTTGGGGAAATAATAAGAGAATGAGCGGGTTAGAAGAATTTAGGGTAGTTAATGGGTAGGAATTTAGTCCCAAAAACCTTCCACGTTCATTAATGAAATATGAGAAAAAAACTAAAATAACCCTCACTTAAAACTGAAAATTAGGGTTCACGGAGGACCCACCACGGTCTGTGAACTTCACCACGACCCATGATGGTGTCCTGGTCAATGCCTTGAACTTGGTAAAAAGGAAAATCTAGAGGACCTCCTTCACGGAGACCATAACGGTCCGTGAAGGTCACCACGACCCATGATGAGGGTCGTGGTAAGGACCCTATTATGAGGGTTTGCAGGGGTGACCACCACGAAACTAACCACGGTCCGTTAAGAGCAACACGACCCGTGGTGGTTAGGTAAGGTCCCTGCCTTGGCATAATTTCTGAGGGTCTCAGGGAAGGGGTCACCACGGAGGGCACCATGGCTCGTGGACCCTTTCTTGCAAGGTTCAAGTTTCAAAAACTTCACCATGGTGGCATACCACAAGTCGTGGTGATCAATATGGCCCATGATGGCCTTTGTGGTCTTTACTTGATGCCAAAAGTTGAGTTTTTCAAGAAATTCATCTTTTGATTCTCGCTTTTCGTCCTTCCAACTTCGGGGTCTTATAATATCTCCCCCTTGGGAACATTCATCCTCGAATGACTCAAGCTAGCATGAATGGAATAGAAAAGAAACATAACAGCCCAACATGAATGCAAAACATCTCGAAAATGCATAAAACATGAAATCTTTAATCTTAAGCTAAAACATGACTTTAAAACTCATTTCATGAACATGAATGCATATGAAACTATAAGAGTAACTAAAACGCATGATTTGGGTTGATTGTATCATGAAGAGACTAAATAGCTTAACTAGGCACGGAAGGAAAGAGATGAGAATATCGAGACATTATATCGGCTTCGACTTCCCATGTAGCTAGCACCCTCAACCTCTTGGTTCCTTCATAACACTTTAACTAAAGTTATTTCCTTGTTTCTCAACTTTCTAACTTGCCGGTCCAAAATTTCAATCGGAACCTCCTCATATGAAAGACTCTCTTAACCTCAATGCTGTCTAATGGCACAATGGAGCTAAGATCACCAATAAACTTCCTCAACAAGGACACATGGAACACCGGATGCACCGATGTCAAATCAGAAGGCAAATTCAACTCATAAGCCACCCTACCAATCCGTCTAAAAATCTAATAGGGCCCAACATAGCGGGGACTTAGCTTCCCTTTCTTACCAAAATGCATCACACCCTTCATGGGTGAGATTTTCAAATAAACCCAATCATTATTAACCTCAAATTCAAGTTCCCTTCTTCTCACATCCGAATAGGACTTTTATCGGCTTTGGGTTGTTTCAATCTTTGTCTAATAAGCCTAACCTTTGTCATGGCCTCAAATACTAACTCGAGTCCTATCAAAGCAATTTTAACAAAGATCGAATCAATCGATAGGGGATCTACACCGTCTACCATCCAAAGGCTCAAATAGAGCCATCTCAATGATAGAATGATAATTGTTATTATAAGCAAACTCTATCAATTGCATATGATCATCCCAATTTCCTTTAAAATCAATGACACATGCTCTTAACATATCTTCTAATGTCTAAATGGTATGCTCGGCTTGGCCATCTATCTAGGGTGAAAAGTTGTACTAAGCAATACTTGAGTACCAAGACCCTTTTGAAAGGATCTCCAAAACTTAGATGTAAACTGAGCACCTCAATCCGAGATGATAGATAATGGAACACCATGAAGCTTAACCAACTCTAGGATATATAGTCTAGCATAGTCCTCGACTGAATATAAAGTCTTAACAGGGAGAAAATGGGCCGACTTCATCATTCGGTCAACAGTCATCCAAATAGAATCGTGTTGCCTACGAGTACAAGGCAAAGCAGTAATGAAGTCCATATTCAAGGCTTTCCACTTCCAAATAGAAATCTCAATATCTTGAGCCAAACATCCCAATTTTTTATGCTCAACTTTCACTTGTTGATAGTTTGGACATTTAGCCACAAATTTCGCAATATCCCTCTTTATGCCATTCCACTAATACACTTTCCTCAAATTATGATACATCTTTGTAGGACCAGAATGAATAGAATACCATGAGCTATGAGCTTCGTACAATATAATATCTTTCAAGCCATCAACATTTGAAACACTAACTGGACTTGATATCTCAAAATACCATATCCCCCTTGAGAGAAAGCCTCAATGGCTTTTTCAGCAACCGCTTTCTTCAATTCAACCAAAGCGGGATCACTATCTTATTTTGCCTTTGCATCCGCCGCAAGAGATGATTCGGAACCATTTTGCACAATAATACCACTATCCTCGAAATCAACCAATCGAACACCCAAACAGGCTAATCTATGCACATACCGAACTAGCTTTTTTCTCATTCTCAATATAGGCAACACTTTTCATGGATAATCTACTAAGAGCATTGGCAACCACATTTGTCTTACCTAAATGGTATAGCACACTCATATCATAATCTTTCAACAACTCAAGCCATCTTTGTCAAAGATTCAAGTCCTTTTGAGTAAACACATATTAAAAACTCTTGTGATCAGTGAAAACATCTACATGGATACTATAGAGTAGTGTTTCCACAAATTCAAAGTAAATATCACCGCCACCAACTCCAAATCATGAGTTGGGCAATTTTTCTCATGTGCCTTGAGTTGCCTTGAAGCATAAGCTATAACTTTACCTTTTTGCATTAGAACACAACCAAGACCAACTCGTGAAACATCACAATACATGACGAACCCATCAAAACCTTTCGGTAAAGTTAATATCGGAGCGGAGGTAAGCTTATCCTTCAACTCTTGGAAGCTTTTTTGGAACTTCACCTTCTTTTGAGTCAAAGTAGCCAAGGGCGATGCAGTGGAAGAGAAGCCTTCCACAAGCCGTCTATAATAACTGGCTAAGCCCAAGAAACTCCGAATATCGAAAGAAGTCAATGGTCTAGGCTAATTCTTAACCACCACGGTCTTCTTTGGATCAACCATAATTTCTTCTCCAAAAATAATGTGACTAAGGAAAGCAACCGACCTTGACCAAAATTCATATTTACTAAATTTTGCATACAAGTGACGGTCCTTGAGAATTTGCAACATAATACTCAAATGATCGGCATGCTCTTCTTCACTTTGAGAATAGATCAATATATCATCAATGAAGACAATCACAAACATGTCCAAGTGTTGCTTGAATACCCTGTTCATCAAACCCATAAAAGTTGCAAGGACATTCGTTATTCCAAAAGACATAACCAAAAATTCAAAGTGACCATACCGAGTTCTAAAAGCCATCTTCGGAATGTCACATTCCCTTACTCGTAGTTGATGATAACCCGATCAAAGATCAATCTTTGAAAAGTAGTTTGCTTCTTGAAGTTGGTTGAACAAGTAATCAATCATTGGATTGAGATACTTATTCTTGATTGTGACCTTGTTCAATTGATGGTAAGTAATACACATACGAAGAGAACCATCTTTCTTTCTAACAAAGAGAAACGGAGCACCCCATTGAGAGATACTCGGTCTAACGAAATCCTTATCTAGCAAATCCTTCAACTGATCCTTTAACTCTTTTAATTTTGTCGGGTCTATTCGATAAGAAGGAATAGAGATAGTCTGAGTATCGGGGAGAAGATCGATACCGAAGTCTATTTCTCTTCCGGGAGGAATGCCAGAGAGATCATTGAAAATAACTTCTGAAAACTCATTAACAACTAAAATTGATTTAAGAGTAGGAGTATCGGAGTTAGTATCTCTAATCCGAACTAGATGATAGATGCAACCCTTGGAAATCATTTTCCGATCTTTTAAGTCATGAGATGAATTTGACCTTAAACACAAAATTACTACCTTTCCACTTTAGGAATGGTTTATTAGGAAACTAAAACTTAACCACACGGGTTCTACAACATATATAGGCATAACATGCATGAAGCCAATCCACACCAAGAATAACATCAAAATTGGTCATATCAGGCTCCACTAGATCAACGGATGTGACATTATGAAAAACTAAAACTGTAAAATTTCTATAAACTCTTTTAGCCACAACTGAATCATCAACCGAAGTATGGACCAAAAAAGTCTTTAGCAAGATATCGGGACTAACAATGAATCTCATAGATAAAGTAGCACCCGAATCTAATAATACATAAACATCAAAGTTAAAGACTTTTAATATACCAATCACAATATCGGGGGAATTCTCTAACTCCTGACGAGTCTGAAGAGCATAAAATTTATTTTGGCGCTGACCACCACCCGAAATAGTAGCATGCTGATCCGGACGGCCAGTAGTCTGAGTTTGAACTTGGGATCTAGCCCCTTCTACACTACTTTGCATGATGACCGAGCTTTCCACACTTGAAACAAACATCCAACCCCGCTAAGCATTCTCCCCTATGGTTTTTTCCACACTTCTTACATGGAGGGATAACTTGACCACCTAGAGTTCCACCTTGTGCCTTAAGATTTGGCACCCTATCTTTCTCAAACTTTGGAGCCGGGGTGCTTGAAGAACCTTGGCGTTGAAACTTTTGGCCTTGATGGAAATGACCATTATCATCACTGGACTTGTTGTAAGAAAACCCACCTTCAAAATGAGCCTTCTTGGACTCCTTCAAATTACTTTCCTTAAGCTTCTCTCCTTCAATTACTCGGCATAAGTCATGAGTCTAGAGATGTCCATCTCCTTGATGAGCATAGCGGTTTGGTATTCTTTCATAATCAAGTCCGACACTCTCAAAATAAACTTGCTCATTCAGGCACGAGAGTCGACTACCAAGGATAGAGCATACTTGGATAATTTTGTGAACTTGAGAGCATACTCCCTCAAACTCATGTTTCCTTGCTTGAGGTTGATAAACTCCAACACTTTCGCCTCCCTTAACTCAAGTGGGAATAAATGATCAAGAAATGCAACTTTGAACTTTTCCCAACCTATGGTACCCTCTTCAACCCTTTCGGGTTTCCATTGGTTGTACCGTACTTGAGCGATACCTTTGAGTTGGTAGGCCGTTAATTCCACCTTCTCTTCCAAAGACACTACCATAATCTCAACAATCTTGTACAATTCATCAATAAAGTCTTATGGATCCTCATCAACCTTAGATCCATGAAACTTGGGAGGGTTCATCCTCGTGAAGTCTCTAACCCTTGAAGGTTGGGTAGATACATTGGGTGGAACAACTGCTACTTGATTCACTTGAGTAGTAACAACTTAGGCTAGCATTTGAAAAGCGGCTCAAAACTCCGCATTAGACACTTGTTCATTTAAAGGATCATTTGGAGCTTGTTGCTCCTCTCCCTCAACATTCTTTCGGATAGGGTATCTTCGTAGAGGCATAATTCTGTAAAAAATAGAAACTAAACATCGATTAACATAAAAATATGAAAGAAAGAAATAGACAAGCAAGAAGACAGAAAATTGCACAATCATATATAGAAGAAAAGATAATCATTTTTAGTATTTAAACTACCCCAAAGAAATACAAATAAAATATTAAGTAATTAAATAAATAAGGATTTAACTAAACTAAATTAATTTATCCTACTCGGATCAGTGTCAGGCTTATTAACGGGAGACAAAATACATAAAGTATGCCTGAATCACCTTTTCATCATTTTCAAGGGGCCTATTTACCCCTACCCCTCCTAAATTCATTTATTATTATCCTAAAAGGTGAACTAAAAGAAATATAAAGCCAACGTCTTAAAGGTGCCTAGCGTCCCAATTTAATGTTCAAGAGGCATTGGACTTGCTAATTGGAGTGAATTTTAGACTAAAACAAAATATAGGCTTCCTAATTAGACACATCGTCAAACATAACAACAAAGACGAGCAATTAGCACATAAAGTATCAAATATGCCTCTAGATTAATTAATTAACATGCTTAAAAACACATACAAGTTATAAAGGCCATAATAAATATTAGGTATGTGCAAACATAATTAAATATAAGAGGCATAATGCAAAACTCGAACATGATTAATAAAGGCATTCTTGACAAAATTAGTTGTTAACTAAAAATATTTCTTAAATGCTATGAGTATGTTTTCTAACTAATCGCATGCTAAACGTTTATGACAAGTATTATAAGCGTGATAACTGGATGAAAACTTATTAAAGTACTATAATCATGGTTCCAAAATAAAATCACACGTTAAAATATTGATTAAGTCCTATAAGAATAATTTTTATAATAGTGAAAATATTTATTAAATTCTATAGATATGATTTCTATATGAATAAATTATTTTTAAAAAAAAATTAATAAATCCTAGACATGATTTCTATGACATAATATGATAAAAACTTATTAAAAATCTATAGGCGCAATTTTTATTTAATAAACATGCTGAAATTTATTTATGGGAGCTTATGATTATGAATTTGTTCACATGACATATCCAAAATACTTATTAAAGCCTACATACAATTACTTTACTCCAAATAGTGTGCCTTTTAGATCAAGTAACATGACGAAACATATTGAACTAATCTTAACATGCTGAAACTATCGTATAATATCCATGGGCATAGTTTTTACTCGAAATAGCAGCTTACTAAAAGATATATCAATCCTATAGGACTGATTTTTAATTACAGAACATATTAACATATTTGTAAAAGTAAACGATAGGCATGGTTTCTAATTAAAGAGTACGATAAATTAAATAGTGCATACAAACAGTTTATTAAAACTTAGTATGCCAAATATACTAAAGTGAATAGACCTAATAGACATAGCCCTTTATTAAATGTATTAAAAATATTTATTAAACTTGCGTACATAATAGTGAATGATTAACAAAATAGATTATGAATAATATAACTAGATTTTTGTAAGACAGAGAAAAGTTAGGCAGATTATCAGCGAACATTCAAGCCAATTAGGAAAAGATTTACCCTTTTTTAGAAAATACACGATAATGATAGATGATCAATTGAATACTTATGAACTAGGCCTATTAAATCATACTTAAATTATTATTTAGCATAGTTTTAATAATTATCCATCTAGCGCACACACATATACACGTAGGTTTCCCCTCCTCCCTTAAGGGGTCCCCGATTATTTATTATTATAGAGAAGTATTTAATAAAAAAATATTACATGCTAAAAAAATGAATAAGTAACTCAAACAAGTAAAATCTTAAACATGACTAATCATGTCCAGTAAATCCCTTCCCAGTCGACTCTTCAACATCTTGACCTTCATGCTCAAGCCCTGATTGACATAAAAAGAGACACAAACACTTATCCAAAAATATAGAATATACATACATAACTTCAAATAGTTTCAAAGTATTTCAAATATCAAACACGGAATATTGAACAACGCTTTGAGAGATAACAAATATCACGCAGAGAGTAAGGATGAGTACTGACCTGTATGCCTCCATTTTTTAACAATACATAAAGTGATGGTATATTATACACAAAAAATTGAAATTGTTCTAGTAAGAGTTACTAACCGGTTGAATAGACAGTAATGAGAGAAATCTGAATTTGGAGCAACAGATTTGACAGAAAATATCAATAATGAAACACAATCAGTCCACAAACTTTAACACATTAAGATCACTAGAACCTCATAGGGTTCCAAGCAGAGCTCATGCCAAAGTGGCCAGCAACAGAAACAGAATATAAGAAAAGCTAAGATTATTGCAATATTCTCAGTATTTCAGTGGTATGAAAAACATTTAGAGTTGTTCAGTGTGAAGAGAAGTGTAAATCCGTTAGCCAAGAGAGTTAGAATGAACTATGTTTATATAGAGAAAGTACTAGAGTCAATCACAGAAGTTATGGAGGAATAATATCAATCAAAGGAAGAGAAATTTTCCTTAAGCAGTGAATGATTCATATTTTGCCATAAACTAAAAGGATCCCAATAATTCAAGCAACAAAGTAATATATGTAGACTTTATTATATCAAAGTTTACCATAAAAACAACTAAAAATCTGTACAAGCTAAATAAGGTAACAAGAATCAATTAACATACTAAAATTTTCCTCAATAATGCAGTACTAATCTATTTTAAATCAATGGAGGAGGAAGATTAATTATGCTAGATACCAAATAGTTACTACAGGTTAGCAAATAAAGAAAAATGTTAATTATTATAATTATTTCCCAATAATCAAGCCACTTGGTCAATAACCCGGATTAGACCATAACTAGGCTAAATATACAAGTTATTATAATTCAACAGAATCAATTAAGAGAGTGTGACATAATAGGATTAATTAATATTCAAATATATATCAAGACAAACTAGATACGATCAATACTCTGTCAGTTTAACAATAAAAAAATGGCCTGCACAGGGATTTCGATTGACAGTGTTGAACACTCAAAATGTATTAATTCAAATTCACACAAGAACGCACAAAAATCATACACAGATTAAAAGAAGTTCTTTCTTAATACAAAGCTAACAAAAGGTAGTAATGATAATATCGACTATCATTTCACATAAGAACGAAAGCAAGAAACAATACCGTAGCGAACTTCCAGTCTCACAATCTGCTCATGCAATCCAAATAATTGAAGAGACAATTATCAATTAAAATGGAGAAACATTACCTGGGACGGATCTTTCACAGATCCGTTCTTAACACAAATGGGGTCTCAAAATATCCGAGATGTTTCGAACTCGGCAAATCTCCGGTCAATCTGGTTTAGATCACGGTGGTCGTTGTTGACATCGCTACTGCTAGCCTTGTCGAAACTCTGCGATTCACGAAGAGAGGGGCGGTGGTTGTTGGTTCAGGCATCGCCGGCGAAGGGAGAGGAGCAGGGGACGACGCTGGGGTCTCCATTCCGTGGTTGTCCGCCGGATAAGAGGAAGGCAGACGAGAGGGAGGTGGCGGGCTTTGGCGTGGTTCGCCGGAGAGTAAAGAGGAGGAGAAGAGAGAGAGAGGCGGCGATAGTGGTGCGGTGGAGAGAGGAGAGACTGAGAGGGTGAGGCGGTGCAGTGGAGGTAGAGAGAGCGGAGGGAGAGAGGGGTCTGTGGAGGTGGTTCTCTTTTTGAGAAGAAGGAGAGGCGGTGGAGAGAGGAGGAGAGAGTATAGGGGTGCGGGGGGAGGGGGGGGGAAGTCCCTCTCTTCTTTCGGAGAAGATGAAAAGTGATTAGGGATTTTTGGGTCTTTTGTTTTAATAAAAATAGGAAAGAAACAGAGAATTGTTATAAAAGAAATTAACTTAACAACGTAATAAGAGAAAAAAAGATTAATAGAAAGAGAAAGAGTTAGCTATATTTTTTTTTGTATCTATTTACATTGTAAAACAAGTTAATTTATAGGAAATGAAAAGGGGGAAAATATGAGGGGACAATGGAGGGCGGAAAGAAAAGGGAAAAATAAGTGGAACATCCACTTCTTCCTAATACTCCCCCTTGGATGTCCACGTGTAATGTGCCTCAAAAAAATAAAAAAATAATTACAAGAAACAATATACATATGGTGTACCTCGTTAAAACCTTACTATGAAAAACTCAGTGGAAAAAAGTCTAGTGAAGGAAAAAGAGTACACACATCTGGTAATACGCCTTGAGTGCTGCTTCATTAAAAACCTTATTAGAAAAATCCAGTGGGACAAAACCTAAACTAAGGAAAAAAGAGTGTAGTGTGTATTATACTCCCCTTGATGAAGACATCATTTAATATCTCGAAGATGACGCATATGTATCAGAATCTTATGTATCAAGCTTTAGTGCTTCTGATACATCTAGTTTATGTATCAGATTCTCATGTATCAAGATTTAATACTTCTGATACATATTATTTTTGTAACAGATTCTCATGTATCAAGCTTTAATATTTCTGAAATTTTTATCTTTTTTAAATGTCAGTTTTCTGAAGATTTACTGCTTCTGATACATCTAGTTCAAGTTGTATTTAATCATTTTCCATGTCAATGCTTTTGATACATCGTGTTTATATTTTTGCAAGAATTGTGGTATTTTTCTGGCTATTTTTGCTGAATATCTTAGTGATAAAATTTCTATTCCAACTACTCGACTACATGCCGAATTCTTCCGTTCAAGATATGTAGCACTATTGTGGATTTTTGGTTCTCGAAAGGCCAAGAATGATTATATTAGCGAAAATAACCATCCAAAAAAATCTAAGAGAGATTTCATCTCTCCTAGTCAAGGAGAACCGATGGACGTCGAGTATTTTTTTTTTTGAATTTTGTAGTAGTAGAATATACAATTATATTTTTGCACCAATAGTAAATACTTTTTTTGGCTATTCAAAAATTTAGCAGACTTTTAAGTTTTGCTCATGTATCAAACTCGAATATAAGATGAAAGTTTATGTATCATATTCTCATGTATCAAACTTGACTGCTTCTGCAACATCTTTTTTATGTATCGCATTCTCATTTATCAAGTCTTACTGCTTCTGATACATCTTGTTTTTATATCATATTCTCATGTATCAAACTTGTTTGCTTCTGATACATCTTGTTTATGTATCATTCTTTAATGCTTCTGATACATATTGTTTATGTATCAGAATCTCATGTATCAAGTTTTAGTGGTTCTAATACATATTGTTTATGTATAAGATTCTCATATATCAAGATGTAATAATTCTGATACATCCTATTTATGTATAAGATTCTCATGTATCAAGCTTTACTACTTCTGATACATCTTGTTTTTTGTATTAGATTCTCATGTATCAAGCTATACTGCTTCTGATACATCTTGTTTTTGTATCATATTCTCATGTATCAAGCTTTAATGATTTTGATACATCTTGTTTTTGTAACAGATTCTCATGTATCAAGCGTTAATATTTCTGATACATCTTGTTTATGTATCAGATTCTCATGAATCAAGCTTTAGTGCTTCACCTCGGATTGCCAAACTCCAGAATGTCTAAGTAGTATCGCGATATTCATCTCGATTCGTTTGATGAAAATCGAATTTTGAATTGAATTTTTTGTTCGCAATTATGCTCTGTTTTTTGAGTTTTTCTTCATCTTCATAACTGTTACGTTTTTTTAAGGATTATTTCCCTTAATTAGCTATGGCAAAGAATAGAATGAAAAAGAATATTGACAAGAGAAGAACTGAGAGGTAATTTGAAGAAGGAGACTAGGTATTCTTGAAACTTCAACCTTATTGGCAGACATCCTTGGCTGTAAGGAAAAGTCTCAAATTGGCTTCCAAATTCTATAGACTATATCAGATCATTAAGAAAATTGAACTTGTTGCTTATAAGTTCAAGATACCCCCTGTGTTTCACATTTCACAACTCAAGAGAAAGGTTGGTAGTCAAAAAATCTCTTTTATAAATCCTTCTATTTGCTCACCCAAACCCATATTTGTGCTTGACAGGAGAATAATCACGATATTCAACTTGATTTGCTTGATGAAACTCGTAATTTGGATTGAATTTTTTGTTAGAACTTATGCTCTGTTTTTGAGTTTTTCCTTCTTAGTCAGATCTATTTCTTTTTTCTAATGGATTCTTTGCCTCAATTAGCATGGTAATTGATTGAAACAACCAAGCAAAGCTTGAATTACGTTACTTACCATAAATAACCCAACAATAATAATTATTTTACACCCAAATCCTGATGTATCAGCGTAGTAAGTAATGTATCAAAAATTTGAAAAAAAGAAGGGGAAATCGCGTGATTTAAGAAAAATAAGGGATACATTGTAATTGAGCCTTTTCACTATGAGATTTAGATAAAGAAACTTGTAAATATGCTCATGCTATTTTTAATAAAGGGCCATCGGCTTCTCTTTAAATTAAAAAGTTAAAAATAAATTGAAAAAAGCTTTAAAATCTTTTTTTCATTTGTATTATCTCTTTCTTTTTATAAAACCTCTCATTCTTGTATTGAATCACGCCGTTGGTTATTTGGCCCAAAGAGAAGGAACTTGGTCGACCTTGATTCACTTGTCATTAATTTCTTTTCACAATTTTAGTTATTAATTAGAATAATAATTTTTTTGGCAAACATTAATCATGTTCAATATTTATTTAGAAATTAATTAATTCAAATTTATGTTATGAAAATTATTAAATATACTTCTATTTTTAAAATTTAAACCCGAATCAAAATATGTTTATGGTTATCATAACCTTTATAGTTTATAGGAAGTCTATACACTGATACACATCCAAATTATAGTTGGCTTCAAATAAATAAAAAAAAAACGCTAAGCGAATATAAAAATTTAGTGCATGTTGAAGAGAAGGAAGAAAAGACAAACATGAAAATTATGGAAAGTGATACTTTGATTTCCACAAAATTAATAATAGAGTAACTGAAAATAAACAAATAAAATTAATTAATAGTCCAATTTTACTACTTATCTATCCTGACCCCCCCCTCCTTTTTCGACTTATCTCCCGACAAAAAAATATAGTACTAAAAATTTCGATTCCTGCAAGCTACTCTTCCCTTTTCCCCCTCTTTTTTTTCTTTTTCAATCTTTGGAGGGAAATATTTTTCGTTCAAACACCAAATTGAACATCGTCTTTTAAGATTGTGTCGCTGGTAAAACCCTAATTTTTCCTTTTTATTCTTCACTTGCTTCTCTTTCCTAGATTTTCATGCTGATTTATTGATTTATATGTAGTGATTTTGAAGTTTAAAGTGTAGGTATGGGGATTATTGAGCTCCTTTTTTAGCTTAATTCAACTGTCTTCTTGTTTTTTTTTTTTTTGCTACAGATGCCACTGTTTTAGGGTTTTGAATGACATTTGTTCAAATTTACTTGCTTGTGTTTTTTCTACACAAAGGAACTTTTATTATAATCAATCAACTAGTCTGTAATCCTGAATTTGTTGGGGGTCGAGTCTATAAATTATCTGCATCCATGTTGCTCAATTCAATCGTAGAATACTCTTCTATCTACCGCAACTCTACCCTTTTACCAGTCTTTGTTTAGGGGCTTGCCCTTAAAAAAAAACACGAGAGATTCTCTTAATTGGCTGGAATTCTTTGTCCTTGAGAAACGAAAGATTGAAATGCTAGCAATTACTTATAAATCTGATTCACCAAGCTATTGATGCATTAGTCCATACAGATATAAACTTTTCTGTCTTTCGCTTTCCTAGACTTTGAATAATGTTCTTTGGTATCTTGTTGAATTTCAATTAGCATCCAGGACTTCATAGCTTTTGTAATAGAATTGGCTTAAAATGGTGTATAGAAGTTTCAGGGATGACCTATAGATTTTTGGTTCTTTACTTTTGGAACCCACACTAGTTGTTTTGCAATACATGGAGATGTATTTCACTTTCTTGACAAGTGAATGATAAAAGCATTATAGAGCAGCACAAAGAGCAGGTTCGTACAGATTGTAACAGTCACAGTTTCCTAAAACCATAATAAGATTAGCCAACAGCATCTGAAAGATCTTTGGATCAGCATATTCTATGTTTGGGGTAAGTTGAAAATATAGTTAATGCTCGAGGAAGTTGAAATTCATAAACTTTTTTAGTCATCCGAGACTAATCAAAATATGTGTAAAATTGATTTCATGATCTTCCTTTATTTGTCAATGCATGATAAAAATAATTTTAAAACGAGAAATCCATTTTATCTCCAAGGTATTTATATTTGCTGGAAGGTGCACTGAAACTCTAGCCCATCTTCCATCTGATGTCTTGTTTTCTTGGTTGGGTCAAAGTCCCCAATGAGGGGAATGGTGCTCAAGGAATTAATATTGTTCAACTCTTATGGAAGTGTCTATACTGTACAGATACTTGAAAATTTCCTTTTCGAGGTTTAGTTTCCTTATTTTTTGTTTTGGATGGGTAAAGTTAAGTTTCTTTAGAGAGATTCAAAACACATGTTATTTTTCTATGGTGCTGCACACAGTTATTTGTGTGCGACCTTTAATTTTAAGCATTCTTCCCTATTAACTTTTTTTGACAAATGAGAAATCCCCAAGGCCAGTGACACGGTTCGAAAGTTGGCGGATAATGGGCCTGCCCCTTTACCTTGTCTACTTAAATACTAGGCTTTTTGTCTTCGGCAAGGTTCAAACCCATGATGTGTGCCTAACTCACACATCATGCGTTGTGCTCTTACCACTAGACCAAAGCTTTGGGGCTACATCCCTACCTACTAACTTATGCAATATATCTTCATGCATAGAATGACATAGCATTGTGCACATACACTACAGTTACTTGTTGACCCCTCTAAAGAAAAAGAAATTAAAAAATTAAAGTATAATCCTCTTAACCAGTACTTTTAAAGAGTTTGACAATTTGTAGTTGAATTATATTTGGTGAGAAAGACTGCAAAAGTTTTATTACCTTCTGCATAGATTTTTCCCTGTTTAATTATGGGTATGTTGATCGATGTGTTGTTTGGTACTTGCTTTCTGTCTATCTTTGTGCATGTGATGTAACTTTTGCATCTGCATACATGCAACATCCTTTTAAGCTACAATGAGCTTAAGTATTAATATCTACTACACATGGTAACAGTGGTTTGTCTGCAGAAAATGTTGCTAATTGATGCAACCTCTTTTCAAGTCATCATCATATGCAATGAATTGGTAATTATACATGCAGAGGGACTTCTATGGCTTTATACAATTATTCAGAGAGATTTCGTGTTCATTCTGTATTTATTTGCTAAAGCTTATAACAAATTGTCTATATCTATTTCTTGACTGCAATTCTCTCCAGGAAACTACGCGTGCTTGGACAAGGAGTGATTCAATACTTCTTTGTCACAATTCTTAAAGCAGGATAAAACATCTGTAGAGTGGACTCTGCTGTAGTTAGCTATGCAGACTAAGAAAAAATTAAATGGGAGAAATCCACGAGAGCTGGCTAGTCCAACGGTTTCAAGGCAGCAGCGAAAAATGTCTGAGAATGTGCAAACTGAGGCAAAGCAAGTTAAGGAACTTATAACATCTTCAGTAAGGAAGCAAAAATCAGGTAAGTATTGTATGGAACCCATCCTATGATGACCAAGTGATTTTATTTATTTAGTCTTTAGCTTAAGATGCACACTTGACGTGATATTTGGGGCATATTCCAAAAAGTTAGTAGGGTTTGTTGCTGTTTCTGTTGTTCAAGCTTC
This sequence comes from Solanum dulcamara, assembly GCF_947179165.1. NCBI lineage: Eukaryota > Viridiplantae > Streptophyta > Magnoliopsida > Solanales > Solanaceae > Solanum > Solanum dulcamara. Next base: position 50,114,428 of record NC_077237.1, on the reverse strand, counting down.
ATCAGAATCTATTTATATTTCTTTTTGTATGCATTACCAATTCAGATAGCTTCTGACTCAAAGTGTTTGTAATGTGGTAATGATTTAATTAGAATTTTTCTGTATTTTTGTCCATAACTGCTTGCTTTCTTTTGTTGTTTTCCCTATATTATTCTTTGATCTCAGTTGCTGCCACATAGAGAAGTGATTGTTTTCTCCTGGAAATTTACCATCTAACAAGAAACAAAATCTAAAAATGGTACAATTTGAAGTGATTTTACAAATGTTTTTTCCATCTTGTGTATCCCTCTGCATGCTTCCGTTACTCCTCGGGAACAATCACTGAAATCTGGTGCAGGAGTTAATCTTCCATGGTCCTAGTCAATGCATAATGTTTTCCAGTTAATCAACATCCTTGGTGTTGACTCTACTCCTTGTTTATATTAATATAGTCCTGGAAGAGCACATTTGTTTATCTGGGGCAACTCACCTCATTTACTATATTTGTGTTTATAGGAAGCAATTTTTCGAAGAAGATTGAGAATCATGTCGTTGGTACAGATTTGGATATAAGGTTTGGGTTGGTGGCTGATGACACTTCTGCTGCTTCAGACGCTCATGATGTTGTTCATGATTATAATAACATTACTATTAATAAGGTGATAATTTACATTTGCTTTATGTGTTATTGTTTGGGAGTCTTAGCTCACCTTGTTAAATGTAGATACTTTAAAGTGAGAATTGCAATAGAATGGTTGTTGTGGTGTATTATCTAATTATTTTTCTTAGTGTAGGACTATGATGGTGAAAGTGATAGTTGCAAAAGTGATACAATATTTTCTCCCACCTTCCATATATCTAGAAGTGTTGGAGGGGAAATTTCTAACCGAGGTAGGTAGATGCTTTGGCAGTTAAGTGTTGAGTAGGTCTATGAATTAATATTCTGACTAATCGTATATCCTTCAAAATTCTATCACATTTTTCCCTCAGCAGACTTCCTCAAATTCTTCCAGCAAGCAGACCAGCCATTGCAGGAGCCTGGAAAAGAAAATATAGGGGTTGATTTGCTGACAGGTCATTTTGTGCTAGACGAGGCTACAGGTAAGGTTTTTATGTGATAGTACATGTGCTGGTAACGGCAGACATATAGTCATGATTAGTCAAAATTGAATATGACTTCTGATGCTTTTTTCAATTGCTATTTATGTGAATTTGAATTTTTTTAAAAACAGATTTAGGGGGCCAGCATATGTCATCTGAAGTTTCAGCTGTGCATCTCTCTATCAAAGATTCAAAACTGGAATGCATTGATGAATTTAATCAAGTTCAGTTGCCTGCTGATGTCAATATGGAGGAAGAGGAAACTGAAGAGTTTGATGACTTTGATCCATATTTTTTCATAAAGAATTTACCAAACTTGTCCTCAGTTGTTCCAACATTTCGGCCTGTGTTGTTACCTAAACAGACACGGAGTTGCCCATCAACCACTCTCGTTTTGGACTTGGATGGTATTGCAGTCTATATTCTCAAGGCTAAACTAATTGTTTCCTTCTTTTGTGGTCTGTTCCAGTAATGCTCAACTTTCAACTAGGGAAAATGATAAGTTTTAGTACATATCCCAAAAGTAAAATGGTATTCCTTTTTCTTCTCTGAACAGTCGTGTCCTTTCCCCCTCAAGTAATAGTGGTCTGTAGGCATTCCTCTATCAGTATAATTAACACTTCTCTTAAAAAAATTTCTGTGCCAAAACAAGATATTGGTTGTTGATCAAATCCCAACAGGGGCAAAAAAAAAGCACAAGGTGATTTCTTCCCATCTACCTAAGCTTGAGTTGCCTAATGGAATAGTTGAGTGCCCGCAAACTGGCTAGAATGTCTAAAAAACAAAAGATATTTGGTTGCGGATGGAAACAGTTCATATATGTATCAATTTTGCCGAATATGTTTTATATAGTGATGATCCTTTTAACTGTTGCTTTGCTTCTTTCTCCCTTGGGCTTAGTTGGCCTTCATACTGCATTTCTCGTTGATGAGGATTCCCTATGATAGATATTCCTTCTCTCCTCTGATAAAAGAAAGAGAATATATTCCTAATCTCCTACCAAGGCTTTCTGTCCAGTATAGGCTTACCATTTAAATTGTTGAGTATACCCTGATTACTACCAAAATAACCAAGACCGGAAGATGATGCCATTCCCTCCTTTAGAAATATATGTTGGACATACTCATGCAAATTGCCACACGCCCAAGTGAATATGTGATGCCTATTGAATTGTGTGATCTTATGTTTGTACATCCAACATGGGATGCTTGTTGCTTTACTTTTTGAGCATCTACTCAGATTTCCTACCTCAAATGGTAGTATATGCTCATCATTTTCTTATTGGGCATGTTAAGCTGAGTCTAATCTTTTATATTTGACAGAGACCTTGGTGCACTCTACACTTGAACCTTGTGATGATGCAGATTTCACATTCTCAGTGAATTTCAACCTGAAAGATCATACCGTATATGTTCGATGCCGTCCTCATCTCCGAGATTTTATGGATAGAGTATCCAGCTTATTTGAGATTATCATATTTACTGCAAGCCAAAGCATTTATGCTGAGCAGCTTTTGAATGTGCTTGATCCAAAGAGAAAAGTATTTAGGCATCGTGTTTACCGTGAGTCTTGTATATTTGTTGATGGCAATTACCTTAAAGATCTGTCAGTTCTTGGCCGTGATTTAGGACGTGTGATTATCATTGACAACTCTCCTCAGGTGCTGTGTCAGAATCCCTCTTTGCTAAATAATGTTCCTTTATCAAGATTCGCGATCCCTGCTCTACCTGGTCCTTTCCATCTTGGTTTCTTTCACATGTTAAGTTCTGGTCCTTTACTTTTTTCAAAGCATCCTGCACCATGAGCAATTACAAGAGCTATTAAACTTTCATGTTCATAAAAAGCTGGAAAGAAACATGTTTATGGTTGGTTTTCTCCCCTGTTTCTTGAATTGATTGAACTGATAATCTTGCTTGGTAGTATTGCTGAAAGCTTAAATCTTACCATTTAAAAATAAAAATTGATGAAAGAGCTTATGTATTGCCTTCCTATTGGAATTGTCATACTGGATCACTTTCGTCGAGCATCATCTTATCTGAGTAATGTTTTTGATAATTGACAAATACTTGAGCACTTGTATGTGCTTTGGTGGGCAATTTATTCCTGTTTAGAATGTCATTCTCCACTTTTCTATCCTGATGTGGTAGACAGTTGTATTTGCAGGCATTTGGATTCCAGGTGGACAATGGTATTCCAATTGAGAGCTGGTTTGATGACCGTTATGACAAAGAGTTACTCTCACTGCTCCCATTTCTGGAAAGTTTAGTTGGAGTTGAAGATGTTAGACCGATTATTGCAAGCAAATTCAACCTTCGCGAGAGAATAGCTGCCGCTGCTTGTCCTTTTAACTCAATTAGAGGAGATGCATATGAGAGATAAAGGATCTGTGTCCGTATAGATTCAGTCTTGGTGACTTGAATTTTAGATTTCAATGGCTCTAGATGAGTTGCAGGAATTGGTTCTAAAGTATCTTTGTGGAAAAGCCAGTTTGCTAGAAAGGCTGGTTTCTAAAGTTGGTTAATTTATGTAATTCTCATTTATCTTGTAATGTTGTCATAACGAAGCTTTGAGGTTTGAGGAAAAACCCTCTCAATAAGTTTGTGTCTGAAACCTTCTGGTCAATCTCTGAACATTAGTTGTTGTTCAAATGTTGAGTTGCAAGTTCTCTGTACTCATTTGTACTACTTGCGTGTGTAAGATATATATCATTTCAGGTACGCGAGAAGGAACCATGGTGATTAATGTGCTATTGACTATTTTTAGTGTAATTTTGCTTTGTCTCTGTAGGCCGAGTCCAGAAGAAGAATCTCGAATTACAGAAATTTTAGTTTGTTACTACTTGGGGGAGAACAAAAGAAATTTGCATCTCCTCGCTTGAAAACATTAATAAGAAAATTATAGTTTATTTACTACAAATTTATTAAGAACTATGTCTTTGAAACGTTGGCTTCCATAGATTTCTAACAGCTAACAATTCCACAAACTATAAACAAAGAAGAAGATATATAAATTAGGTATAACTAAATCTTAATGGAGCAGCCGGAAAAAAAAAATATAGAGAAGAATATTTGTTTAATAAAGTTTGTTACATGAAATGCACCAAAATCAGAAGAGCAAGGGATCACTTTCAAAGAAATTCAAAGTGGGTTTAGAAAAAAGGGATGTAAATTGATCCATCTTTTTAGGGGAAGGAGGACTCCTATAAGATTTTTCATGGAAAATACTTTGCACACAAGTGTCTTTAAAAAGGGACAAAAATGAAAATATAGGACTCCTAATTAGTTAGTTTAATAAAGAAAGAATTGTTATAAGTTAATAAAATTATAATTGATTTTAAAGTTTTAAATGTGAGGATTTTAAATATAAGTCAAATAAAGAAATTCGTAAAAATTTTTTTTTTAGCCAATTTTAAAATAGAAGAAGTAATTGTTAAGAGTTTTTGCTGTTGGTGACGTTTTGTTTGGGCCAAGAGTTTTTTTTCTGGATTGTTTTCTTAAGTTAATAAAAGGGCAAATTACAACCCGTGGTCGTTCGGCCAAAGTAATTAGCAAAAAAATGGCCATTCTCTATATAGACATATATAATCAGTGTATATTTTATGTATAATCAAGCTATATTCAGTTTTTGAATGTATCATAATGTATATTTAGTGTATAGCTCATGTATAAGTAATTTATATTATATAGTCAATGTATATTTTCTATAATTTTGGCTATTTTTTATGTAAATAAAATATGACTATATTTGTTGTAAACTAATTAGTTTATTGTATATATTTGAAATTGTCCCTTAATAAAATGGCCTGTCCGATTTGGATTTAAAAAAAATGAAGAAGAGTTTTTTATATCTTACAAATAAAGAAAGTTTTAATAATTATAACCTTAATTAATTTTAAGAACTTAAATATTAAATAATAATTAAAGGACAATTATTTGATTAAATAATAAATGTCAATTTTATCTGAAATGTAACACATCAAATATATGTATCCTTTTTTTTTCCATATGTTATATAATTATATAAAGGGAAAATTTCATGTATGGCAAACCTTTTAAGCATGATTACTTTATATAGGTATAGTTTCTCTAATTACTTATAATAACAAACATAAATTTGTCATTATACAAATGCTGTAGCGAATTGTACAAATGTTGTACCCACGAATTATTTGTATATTGAAATATACAAACACTGCGAATTGTATAGCGAATTATACAAATGTTGTACACGAATTGTATAGCGAAATATACAAACGCTATACAAAAATTGCGAATTGTATAGCGAATTATACAAACGTTATACAAAAACTGAGAATTGTATAGCGAATTATACAAATGCTATTGTATATCGAATTATACAAACGCAATACACTAATTGTATAGCGAAAAATATAACAAATCTTGATAAAATATACCCACGAATGATAATAAAATGAAACTATATCCATTTAAAATAATAAGCTAGGAATGTTTCGAATTTTGCCTTGTATAAACTAGCATTTTATTGAGTAATTAACATGTTATGAAATTTGCGACATGGTAATAAGTAGAATAGCCCGTTAACCCGGTATGATTTGCTCCATTTATCTGCAGCAAGCCTTGGGAATTTTGAGTTGGGTTTGAAATCACATTTGCGAATCGTCGAGCAGCTAAGGTAATAATTCTCATTTGAGTATGTATGTATTTATATAGAGTAATTAGATTCTCCAACCAATCTCAGATTTCAAAGTTGTAGGGTTTTCTCTTTGGATACCTAATAGATTAATTGGATTTGCAGGGTAAAAGAAATGGGATTCATAATGGAATTTGCAGAGAACTTGATACTGAGATTAATGGAGGATCCAAAGGAGAGAGATCGGAAGTTTCGTGAACATGTGTACGCAACAAAGGCAAGGTGCGACAAGACTCGGGAGATGTGGAGTTATCCTCTGCGTCCCTATGGTTTCTGGACCTTTGATCGCCACAATGCTCAGAATTTCTGGGACCCTCAGATCAGCCAAGTTCCCGGCCGTCGAGATCCTTATGATGATCTCCTTCACGACTCCAACTGACTTTTCGGTGAGCTCGTAATTTTAGATTAACCTTCACCCATTATACAAGGGCATGTATAAATTACCTGCCACAATACATGGCCATTCCTCTTTTCTAACAAGTCAATGTCTTTACTCTCCATTTTCATTACTGAAACTTCTTGCAGTTATCTTTCCAAAATATTATGCCTAAATTTCTTTCAGGGTGTGTTTGATACCAAGGAAAATGATTTCTTAGAAAATGTTATAAGTGTTTTTTTAGTGTTTGGTAAATAAGTAAGAAAATATTATTCCAATAGCATTTATTCTTATCTAGCAATACACTATGGAGGCGGGATGGGATGGGATGGGATGGGATGGGATGGGATGGGATGGGATGGGATGGGGTGGGGAGTGGGGGTTCGGGGGTGGTAAGGGGTGGGGATTGGGTGGGTGGGTTGGAGACAATAAACATGGAATGTCACTTATGCAACTTGTTTTCCCTACTTCTATGAGGAAAGTCATTTTACTCATTTTTAAGGAATTTGTTTCCTAGAGAAAATGTTTTCCAAACATAGGAAATTTGGAAAATTATCCATACCAAACACACCCTCATGAGTCTTCTACTTTGGTTTTTGTTTCTTTTAAATACAAGTTACCACTATACTGACTGGAGGATCATGCTGCAGTTTATTGAAAGAGAGAATTGTCAGATCTAGAATTCTAGCCAGTTGATACCAAATTCATTGATTTGGTTTCCTGCAACCAAAAAAAAGAAAAAAAACACTTGTATCTTTCCTGTAGTGCACCCCTCTAGAGCTTGATTTGTTTTTCCTCTGATGCACTAGCAAGGTATTTTTCATCATTTCCACATTAAAGATTCTAAATTACCGGTATCTTGGAAATTTATGAATACCTTTAGTTGTTTATATTTTGACCTACCCTCAACTGGAATATGGGCAAAAGAGAGAGTGGTCAGTCTGACTCTTACCTGTCGAAGCCTGGAAATGCTTGTTCTCTGCTTCCTTCCTGCCCATTTAATTGGTATAAGGCGAGTACTAAGTGCTAGCTTTTGAATGACAGACAAAATGCCCCTTTAGTTTAGTGTAATCATTAGTAGAGTTTACTTGAAGCATTAATAGAACAACTATAACAGGTGTTAAAAGTGCACTACAAAGTAGACCTAAAATCAAATGTAAAATAAGTTAAGACTTACAATTAGTAGGAATTCATGCAAATCTAGCAAAAGATCCATATAGATGGTATCAACTAGTTGGGACTAGGGTTTATTCATGTTGGTAATCTTGCTCTAGGGTCCGTGTTTGTTAGTAGTTTTTGATTTTCTTGGATGCGTGTCAATAAAAAATGTAGAGAACCTCAATTTACTGAATATTATAAAGAATTGGGTCCATATGGGGTGTTGTAATGGTAGTGAGGATTCATATGGAAGACCTAACGAGGTTGTGATTTAGGCATAGTACTTGTTGTATTAACTTGTGATAAACAACATTATGAGCAAGCTTTGATGTTACTTGCAGGATAGCCAGGAGAGGTCAGCAAAGAAGCTCTTTTACAGTACCTGGTGATCCAGATTTATCTGTTTTCTGAACATTCTCCGTGCTAGACTATCGGAACAATTAAATAAATTGTGATGTTATCAATGATGTCAAAGGTACCTTGTTTTCACAAGGGTTTAACTTTTGTTTTGTTAATGTTGCATTTGAATCCTTAATTTGAAGAACCTGTGAGGCTATGGTATTTGCATCTGATGCTCTGCTTATCTCATGATGTGAAAGTTGAATGTGTGCATAGTTGAAAGAGGACTAGAGAAAGAAAGAAGCTACAATATTGGGTGCAAATGCCAGTGAAAAACTTACTTTCCACAAAAGGTTTAGCTTCAATACCGAGACAAATTGTTTAGGTCTGAAGCGCATCATCAAACTTATCAGTAGATAACTTAGTATTACATGTAAGTATGGTCTTGACGACTAGAATTCAAAGTTGTGTTTTTGTAGAGGGAAAATTAATGTTTTCTACAGATGATGGTGCTGAAAATTTGCCAATCCTGTAACAACTACTCTTGAGGGTGATGAATAATGAGGCAGTGAAAGACTATGGATGAGGATATAACCTTTACACATTACTTGTTAAAGCATGTCGTTGCTATAGCTATCAGATGCGGGGTAAGCTAATCCTAATCTTCTATGAAGAAATTAGTAGCAGGCATTACTTTGCGACTAGACTATAATAAGTTGAAATCCCACAAGAACAAACAGAAGGAAGGTTGGAATTGCGTGGAAAGTGCAATTGCACATATGCAAATCATTACTATTTGGAGATAACTATCAGAGAATATATAAATCATTCACATGCCAGAGGTAGCATAAGGTGTAATTCAAAGTTGTAGTTCTTCCCCATGCCTGTACCTCATCCGAATTTTAGAAAATCTCCATTCTAAATTTCCTTCATTCATCCCCCCTTTAATTAGAAGGGACTTCCTCATTTTCTACAGTCACTCAACCTTTTATATGTATTGGAGATTTTCTTAACAATTATTTTGGGGGATATAGTTATTATGGCTTCATTTGTTTTTATTTTTTGAGAGGAATATTTCTGAATTTGGTACGAATTATTGGTTTTATGTCTGAACTATTGACAACCTTAAATTCATCTGCTTGACTAACGCAACTTAAATACACCTCTCTCATGCCATACACATAAATGTGTTATTAACGCACGTACACGTGGAATTTTCTACTGATCTGACATATATATAGATATATATTGTATGACATGAGAGGGGTGTTTTAAAAATCAATTTGTCAAGTAGAAGGGTGCTTTAAGACTGCCAATAATTCGGAGACGAAATTAATAATTTGTGTTAAGTTCAGAGACGAAACTAACAACTTCATATTTATTTTACTTTTAAAATATTATTTATTACTTGTCTTTTTTATAGGGTGAAATAAAAAATTCACACCCATTAAATTTTAAGTCAGGAGCCGAAAGGTTAAGTTTTTTTTTTTGCAAAAATTTCATAACGGCGATTAATTTTGAAATGAAATCAAAAGGGTAAAAACGCACACTAAGGTGCGACTTACCCTTTATCAGTTGACGTCCGTCAGTCAAAACGTTAAAAGAAATCACATGGACAAGTCGCACCACATCATGCGACTTTCTTTATATCGTGGGCCCAAGCACCTCTTCCCACCCCTACCCCACACCATCCCCAACACCCACCCTATTGCCCACCTCTCAGCCCACCCCCAACCCAAAAATCCTTTTGATAATTTAGGTGTTACATTTTTTATAAATTTGTATGATTATGTTTTAGCTTATATGAGGTTTGTTCCTTTCTAATGTATTAAGTTTGCTATTGATTTTTTTGTTTTTGAATTGTTTAAAGTTGTAATCTTTTTAAACTTTTTTTTCTTGTTAGATTCTAATTTGAGTTGTGCTTTTTGGTTAAATTACTCAATATCGAATGCTTAAATAAAGAAAAAAATCAAAGGAACTTTTTTCACTTTTTTTTAGTTTCTCATATAAATTTTAAATAAAATAAAGTTTAAATTTCAAGTAGCATTTGATACTTTAAATAAAGTTTAAATTATAATGCATGAATTGCTTATGCGGTGAATAATAATAATAATAAGAGATAAGTGTCAACAACACACTTAAACTATCCGCTTTATTTGAGTTTCATACATAAACTATTGGAAGTGTGAGTTTCATACCTAAATTATCACTTATTAGTTTGAGAAACACAGTTCAGTGGTGTGTCTAACACACTCTCTTTACTCTTTCTATTTTTTGAAAAAATCTTGTCACATGGATAAAATATTCCACCTTGGACAGAAATAAAATAAACTACTATTAATATTAGTTAAAAGTTAAATACTAAAGTATTTCTATCCCAAAAAAATAAATTACTTTTTTAAAAAGAAATTATTTCTTTTAAAAATAAAATTTAAAATATTTTGCTCACGCATTCCACCACCTCCCCCACAATTCTCGTCCTTTTATTTTTTTAAATTTTTATTTATTTTTTATAATTTTTTTTTAAAAAATCATACCTCACCCTCTCCCAACTCCTTCCTAAAAAATGTTATTATTTTTATTTTTTAAAAATAAAATTATACCGACCCCATATAACCATCCGCTCTAAATTTATATTTATTTCTCTTTATATTTTTCTTGTTTTGTGTTAGATATGTACATATATTTTTAAGAAAACATTTTTTTTACTTGCGTACCGAATATAACAGAAATAAAATTTTTATTTTAAGAGAAGTCTTGCGACAAGTAAAGAATACTTTATTAAAATCATATGTATATATCTAACACAAAACGAGAAAAAAATTGAAAACAAAGGGTTAGGTGGGGTGGGGTAGAATTTTTTTTTATAAAAAAAATAAAAAAATCTAAATTATTATTTGAGGGGGGAGCGGAGGTGGGGAGGAGATGAAGCAATTGTTTTTTAAAACTTTTATAAAAGAAATTTAATAAAACAAATAAAACTAAAAAATTAGGGAGGGGGGATGTATGGTGAGAGAAAATGGTGGAGTGAGGTAAGAAAAATATTTGTATTTTATTTTATAATTTTTTTTGGCTGGAGACAATAATACTTTAATCTTTAATTTTAACTAATTCTAATAATTTATTTATTTTTTGTTAAAGTATAATATTTTGTCCATGTAGAGTCTGATGTGACAATGTTTTTTAAATAAAAGAGAGAGTGTAGTATACACACCATGATGAGAGCGAAATAAAAGAGAGAAGTGTGTTTCTCAAACTAATAAGTGATAGTTTACGTATGAAACTCACACTTCAAATAGTTTATGTATGAAACTCAAAAAATTAAGAATAGTTCAAATGTATTTTTGACATTTATCTCTAATAATAATCTAAAGATCATTATAAGCCCAAGTATGTGAGAGAGTTTGTTATGCAGAAATTAATTACTTGAAAAAACTCTTTAGGACTTTAGTTACTCCTAGCTTTTATAACCAATCAAACATTAAAGTCCACTTGAAATTTAAACTTTATTTTACTTAGAATGTTAGTGTGGCATTTTAATATTTTATTAAATTGCAATTTTACATTGCCACATTTTCTTTTGTTTCTGGCCATTGGCAGTGGAAGTAATTGCCTGACCAATTGTCCATTGATGACATCTAATGTCATCTTTATTCTATTTTGCATTAGTGCATATATTATTCAATTCATTATATTTTTTAAACATAATTATCTCTAGTAAGTGGTGCACTAAATGATAATTTCTTTTAACATAATTATCATTATTAAGTGGTGCACTAAATGATAATTTCTTTTAACATAATTATCACTAGTAAGTGGTGTACTAAATGTTAATGATGACATTTTATTATTTTTTCATCTTTTGAATGCTTTCCTCTCCTATAAATAGAGAGGTCTTCTTTGTTTTAAAATGTAAAAAAACATTGAGTGCATTAAGTTTGTCAAAAAAGAGAGTTTTTATTAGTTGAAGGGAGGTATTTTTTTTGTGGAACTTTAAACTCAACTCTTGTCCAGAATTTATTGAGTTACACTTTGTAATAAGACCGTTGTATCGTGGAGGGGACAAGTCAAGAGGACTACCACTGGACTGGTGAAAAGATTTGCTGTAGTGAGTTTGAATCTCCTTAAAGAGAGCGAGATTTCCGCGCCTCAGCCAAGAAGTGAATTTATTTTCTTCATTTTATTTTTCAATTGTAATTTGTAAACTTGTAATTTCACCAACATAGAATTTTATAAGAGAAACTAAAAAAAGTGAAAAAATTTTCTTTGATTTTTTTTCTTTATTTAAGCATTCGATATTGAGTATTTTTTTTTTAAAAACTCAAATTAGACTCTAACAAGATTTTTTTTACAACTTTAAGCAATTTAAGAACAAAATAATCAAATAGCAAACTTAATACTTTGAAAAGAAACAAACCTCATATAAGCTAAAATATAATTATACAAATTTATAAAAAATTTAATACCTAAATTATAAAATGGATTTTTGGGTTGGGGGTGGGCAGTGAGGTGGGGGTTGGGGATGGTGTGGGGGGTGGGAGGGAAGAGGCGCTTGGGCCCATGATTTAAAGAAAGTCATATGCTACGGTGAGACTTATAAGTCGCGTCCTGCCATGCGCCTTCCTTTAACGTTTTGACTAACGGACGTCAATTGATAAAGGATAAATTGCACCTCAGGGTGCGTTTTTTACCCTTTTAATTTCATCCCAAAATTAATTTTTGTTTTGAAATTTTTGCAAAATTTTTTTACCCTTTCGGCTCTAGACTCTTAGATTTTTTCCTTTGTTAGATTTTCTTCTTATAATTTATCCGATCTGAAATAATATAGCGGCTCCATGACCCATTTTTTTGAAACAAAAAATAAGAAAAAATCAAAAAGCCGCCAAAGATTTTTTTTTTTAATGAATATAACTTATTGTTAAATTATTTACTTTGGTGTAAATACACAAATACCAGCGATTGATTCAATTACATTCTTCAATTTCAAGGGTCAAGAATTAATTCAATTTTTTTATATTCGTTAATTTAATACAAAATTCTTTCTTAGACCTACCCCAACTATTTTTATTAATTATTATAAATATTTATTATAAGAATTATGATTACGTGATTATTTTTAAAAAGTTTTTCGGTCCTAGTGTGGGTATAATTACTGAGCCTATTTTTTAACTAAATTATTGTGAATAATTATTAGCAGTAGCATATGTGTGATATTCCTTTATTTTTCGACTTTGGAACCAACTTGATCACATCTTTATTATTGGCCAAAGAACATGCACAATCCTTCTAACTTGACATCATTTTTCATTTTGACACTCTATCTTAGCCTTGTTTCATTTTAATCTTTCAATTTATTTTTTATGTATCATTTAAAAATAAAATACTAATTTTATAATTTTTTTATTTTTATATATGCTCTTCAACTGCAATTTTCCATTTTAAAGATTGACGTTTATCTGTTAGTTTTCATAAAAAATAATAAAAAATGACGAATGAACATTGATTTTTTTTTAAAATAACAATTTCTTTTTGAGAGTTACTTTGTATTTTTTCATGAAAAATAACTGACAAAGTGTGTCATTGATTTTTTTTCCGATGAGTTCTTTTTACCCGTATTGAGTTGAATTAAAAATTAGAAAGCTAATATTTGAGTTAAATCCAGATAGCTTGGATATGAAAAAAATAAAACATATTGTTATTTAATTTAATTAATTATTAAAAAAAAAATTGGCACATTTTTGTCGGTTATTTTTTACGCAAAAATATAGAAAAACTCTCAAAAATGATTATTATTTTCTTTTAAAAATTGACGTTCATCCTTTAATTTTTTTTAACAAAAAATAACAAACAAATATTGATTTTTAATATGAAAAATTGCAATTGAACAACATAAATAAAAATAAAGAAATCATAAAATTAGTATTTTATATTTAAATGGTAAATAAAAAATAAATTTGAAGGGTTAAAGTGAAACAAGGCTAAGATAGAGTGCCAAAATGAAAAATGAGGACACGTTAGAGGGGTTGGGTATGTGTTTGGCCATTATTATTTGTTTTACATTGTTAACGTAGATTTTTAGAAAAAAACAAAAACAAAGTGTTTTTATTTGAAGTTAATACTAAAATCTACTACTCATTCTATTTTCAAGGCTTCAAACTTTAAGAACATGTTTGGAAAATCACAATGTAATTGAGATTTTGTGTAATTGAGTGTAATTACACTCTTTGGCATGTTTGGTAGACCAAGTAATTACTTGCTAAGAGAGGAATTGAGTGTAATTGAAGGGGAGTAATTACACTCTTCAATTCCCAAGGGAGGATAAGGAATTGGTGTAATTACATCATGTAATTACATGAATCTTTTTAAAATTCTTTTTTTATTTTTATTTATATTTTTTCATTTTAATTTATTTTTTAAAGAAATATTTTTATTATTCTAATATTTTCTAAATATATATTTTTTAATTTAAATTTCATTTCATTCTCATTCTCAATCTTTCTTTTTTCATTCCATGCAATTTTTCATATTATTCTATTTCTTTTTAAAAATAATTTTGTTAGTATTCTAATTTTTAAAATCATATTTATGTACGTTGTGTTTTTTTTTTTTTTTTTTTTTTTTTTTTATGGGAACAGACCTTACACGAGGCTCCCACCTCTCGTGCGCGGCCAGGGGTTGAGCCGCTCACCCCCAAGCTGTATTATACATAAAAAACAGAAAAATACACGGAGGGGGACATAGACCTAACCTCCAATCCTATGGTGGTTCATAAGCCGACCATCCTACTAAGGGCAGCCAACTCATCCCCGATACAAGCACATGAAAAGAAAACCTAGAAACTATGCACCTAAAGAAAATGACTCCTCTCGATACAAAGAAACTAGGAAAGCATAAATAAGGGAGACTCTCCCTTTACATAAAATAAAGGAAAAATCTAAATAAAAATGGGGATGAATCCTCATAAATGCTATATATACAACAAAATTAGCATAGACGATGGACATCAAATAACATGGCTAAGATATAACATGGAAAATCACAAACACTGCAATTGGGTGCTCAATCCAAGGATGCAACACTAAATAGTAGATCATGGAGGCTTTTTAATCCGTTTGGTCTTTCTCCGTCTGAAGCTGGGCAGACCGACTCTATCTAGCATGTAGTAACCTCGAGTACCACGAGGTAGCTGCTGAAGGGTGGTGTAGTGGCCTGGAGTGGTAAGAGTGTGACTGTGCTTGGAGAGAGCATCCGCAGTGTAGTTTGCCTCCCTGTATACATGCCTGCAAGAAAAGCGAACAAATAATTTGGAAATACCAACAAGGTCCTGAGTTACCTGGTGAAGGCTCCACGGAGGTTTAGTCTGATGATTGATCCATTTAGTGAGCAACTCCGAGTCAACTTCTAAGATAACGTGTTGAAAACCCTGTTGAATGCACCATTTAAGCCCATAAACTGCCGCCTCTAGTTCAGCTTGATTGTTGGTTCCCTCCCCTAATGGTATGGCGTAGGCGAAGATGAATTTACCCATGTGATCTCTTACAATGCCACCCCCCCCAATTGCCCCCGGATTACCCAACGCGCTGCCGTCAGTGTTCAGCTTGACGAAATCGAGTTGTGGCTTAATCCACGAGACTTGGGTGATCTTCATCTCATGAGTACACTTATCTATGTAGGAGATGGTGTCGCTCCAGTTCGAGGGCCAATGGATATAGGGATACGCGACTCTAAGAAGATTTGAGATATCCTTGAAAACTGCAAATTTCACTCTCGCCAAGCTAGAACTCTTCCCCCCGTATTTGCTCGCGCACCTATTCTTCCACAAATTCCAACATATAAATATTGGGGTGGAATGGAGGATAAGTTTGTGAGCTTCTGTGCGGTACTTGCGAAGCCACCAGCTCATAACAAGAGGTTTGAGGGGTGTGGCTTCATGCCTTATGCCTAGGGAATTTGAGAAGTAGTGCCAAATATTCCTAGCGAAATGGCCAGTGCTGAAAATGTGCTCTATGGTGTCCGGACCTGGACTGTGGCAGCAATAGCATGGTGTGGAACCATAGCCAAATGCAGTGATCTTTTCCTCTGTTGGCAGCTTGCCTCTAAAAGCCCTCCACAACAAAAAAGAGCATTTAAAGGGGATGTTTTTGTGCCAAGTGTAATGGTCGGAAAGTGTCTTGGTCCGATGTTCCCTCACAAGCTGCCATGCCGAGGAACATGTGAAGTTCCCATTGGTATTCAGCTTCCAAATGGCCTGATCCGGTGTGTTTCCTTGCAGCTGAAGTGTGGAAGAAGTAATGAGAGGAACGAGCTGCGCTGGTGCCAACTGATTTAGCATATCGATGTTCCATTGGCCATCTATACGAAAATCAGCCACCCTTGCATTGTTTGCTCTTCCCAACTCCTGCCTATAGTTGGCTAAGGGTCCGATCCCTAGCCAATCGTCCCACCAAAAACAGCACGAACCCGAGTGAAGCCTCCATTGAATGTGAGGTTCGGCAATGTGTTTGTTGTGCATCATGTGTTTCCACACAAGCGACTGGCCAGTATGGAATTTTTTGATGATGGGATTCGCTCTTTGACAGTATTTGGCTCTAAGGAAATCACCCCACAATGTTGGTTTAGCTCTAAAGATCCACCATTGCTTTAACTGGAGAGATTTGCACACATCTGTAGTTCTCCTCAACCCAATACCTCCTTCGTCATAAGGGTAACAAAGTTTCTTCCATGAAGCCCAATGGTATTTTTTCTTGTTATCCTTCCACCCCCAGAAAAAATCAGTGGTGACTCTCTCAATCTGTTTGAGAGTAGTACGGGGGGGAGTAATGGCCGAAAGAAGGTGAATTGGGAGCGACTGAAGTACGTATTTCACGAGTGTAGCTCTACCGCCGTAGCTGAGGATTTTGGAGTGCCACCCTCTAATTCTGTTGACAACCTTAGAGACCATGTCCGTGTAGTACATGACTCTCTGCCTGCCAATGTACAAAGGGCATCCTAAGTAGGTGATGGGACTATGCTTCTGAGTGAAACCCGTAACCTGTTTCACCGTTTCCACATTGTCTTGGAGTGCATTGGGATGCATCATGAAGTGGCTCTTATTCTTGTTTATAAGCTGCCCTGATGTCTTTTCATACAGAGTCAAGGTCTTCATAATAATCTGGAGAATTTCCTTCCTTCCGGAGGAAAAGATGATAACATCATCCGCAAAACTCAAATGATTAATCTGTGGGCCTCTTTTCTCCATATGAAAACCATGGTAGAAGTGGTAATTATGAAGACTATTCAACATTCTGGACAGCACCTCCGCTCCCAAAATGAATAAGGCGGGAGAAAGAGGATCACCTTGTTTGAGCCCTCTGGTGGAGTGGAAAAAACCATGTCTAGCCCCATTAACGATAACGGAGTACCAATTGTTAGACATGATTCGCCAAATCATATCAATAAAGGTCTCACCGAAGCCCATCCTTCTCAGTACTAGACAAGTATAGGACCAGGAGACTCTATCATATGCTTTGGCCATGTCTAACTTGATAACCACGTTTTCGCCAATAACAGGCTTTCGGATATCGTGGATAATCTCCTGTGCTAGCATGATATTTTCGGAGATGCTTCTTCCTTTTACAAACCCGGACTGATTGAGAGAAATAAGACCGGGGAGAATTGGAGCAAGCCTGAGGCAAATGAGTTTTGATATGATCTTATTGGTGAAGTTACTGAGACTAATGGGTCTATAGTCAGAGAGTGTGTTGGGGTGATCTACCTTTGGGAGCAAGACCAAACAAGCATGAGAAAAGAACTTAGGCATAGCATACCCTCCGAAGAAAGAAGTAACCACTGCTAGTAGGTCCTCCGAAATAATCTCCCAGCAAGCTTGGAAGAATTTTCCATTCATACCGTCCGGACCAGCTGCAGAGTTAGGATTCATAGAGAAGACTACCTGTTTCAACTCTTCAATGGTAGGCGTGGCTTGAAGGCTTTCATTCTGAGCATCTGTGATCATTCTAGGAACGTAATTCAAGATGTTCTCCGGAATCCGAGATTCATCACTTGTGAATATTTTCTGAAAATGATCGCATGCTGCTCTAGCAATGTGTTCGTCGCCTTGAATACAATCCCCTTCTTCGTTGGTAACCTTGTGAATGAACAATCTCCTTCTCCTACCACGGATTAAAGCATGGAAATACTTGGTGTTAGCATCTCCATCCTTGAACCAATGTAGTTGAGTTTTTTGTTTGAGAATGTTCTCTTCAATTTTAAGAAATCTGATGTATTCGGCGTTGAGAGCATGCAATTGCATCCTGTTCTCTTCATTATTGGACACTAACATATTTTCTTCGGCACTTTTCACCAATTCTTCATATTCCTTAACCTTGGCAAAAATGTCGCCAAATTCCACTCGCGACCATTTGCTAAGGGTGGAGGAAAGCCTTTTCATTTTTTGGTGGAAGGACCACATTGGATTCCCAGTCAGGGGTCTGTCCCAACAGGACTCTACAGTTTTGAGAAAAGTAGGGTTATCCACCCAACAATTCAAGAATTTAAAATATTTAATAGCGGAATCCTGCCTAGCATTCATCTCTATTAGTAAAGGGTTATGGTCAGAACCAGTAGAGGGGAGATGGGTGACTGAAGTGTGAGGCATAGCGGCTAACCAATTATCGGACACCATAGCTCTATCGAGTCGCTTCCATATTCTTTTATGCATATCTCGTTGATTACACCAAGTGTAGTCTGAGCCATGATACCCCAAATCCGTTAGGCCACATGCTTCAATAACGCTTATAAACTCAAAGCTTTTTTGCATGTTGTAAGGGATTCCACCTAGTTTCTCAGTAATGGAGGTGATGACATTGAAGTCCCCAACTGTGCACCAAGGAAGGTTAGTGGAAGCGTGGTGCAGGAGCCTATCCCAAAGCGGTCTTCTAAGAGTATCTTTGCATTTTCCATAAACAAAAGTCGTGAGAAATACATTTTGATGCTCTACGTGTTTTATCTCGCAAGTGATCTGTTGGTCGTCAACATCAATAACTTTACAATCAACATCTTGAGTCCAGAAGATCCAAATCTTGCCATTAGGATTGCAAACGGACTTATCCATACCAAGGTTGATTCTAAAGGTTTGGAGATGAGCATTGTTGGAAAAAGGTTCTAGGATGGAAATGATGGACGTTTGATGGATATGTTTGAGTGACTTTAGTCTGTCTATGACTCCTTTGGTATTGATACCTCTAGCATTCCAAACAATTGTGTTAATCATTGATGGGATCTAAGGTTGTGGAGCCTAGTGTTTGGTCTGCTAATAGGAGCATGAATAGTTGTAAATTTTGGATTGTGATGAATGCCTCTAGGTGATAGGCCTTGCTTATTAGCTAGCTGGTTCATCTCATCATTCGTGACCTTAGTAGTGGTCTTGGATGGTGCAGCTATACTATTGGACTGTTCATCAGTCTCTTCTTCATTCTCAAGTTCAACCTCACCTTGAAAGTCTTGGTCATATTCATCCTCCGAATGAATAACCCCATATTCATCATCACTATCAGGAGTTGAAGTTTGAGCATCATTGTTAGTGCAAAGGATGTTGGTGGCATTTTCAGGTTGCGTAAAAGGAGCTGGCTGAATATTCAAAGGGGTAAGATTAAGAGGGTCTTCACAACTAAAATCAGGGCTCCTTATTGGTGTGCTTTGATCTAAGAGTACATATTGTGAGCAAGAGTTTGAAAACACCTCACCATTGTTATCTTTTCCACCTGTATCAGCAGTGGTTGGAGGGGTAGGGGTTGCAGCTTCTTGCTTCTTTTCTTGTTTCTTCTTTCTAGTTCTCTTTGTACGTTGTGTTAAAATGTGATATAAGAGCATTATGTTAAATTTTTTATTTTGAATTTAGGATTTATGCCATATTTTCAATTTCATTTATTTTTGTACTATTGACTTGATATTTCACATTGCAAAACATTTATTTTTTAGTTAAACTTGATAGATTATCTTTTTTTCAAATGCTTTAATAATTTTATGATATTATATTTATAATATTAACATTTTTGTCAAACATACATTTCATGATGTTCATAAAAATCTTATATTTTTAGTTTATTTGATTAAATTATTTAAAATATACTACTTTAAAAAATATAAATAAATTATTTTTTATAATATTAGTTAAGAACATATGTTTATTAATTAATATTTAATTTAATATCATTTATAAAGATCCTTATTTGTCTAATATAAATTTTAAATTTAGAAAATTAACTTTTATTTTAAAAATTTAATATAACCTTGTAATTACACTTGTGCAACCAAACAGAATAATTGTAATTACACTAGAATTACACCGTGGCAAACAAACAGGTCATTGTAATTAATAGATTGTGTAATTTCTAGATTAGTAATTACTACCCTAGTAATTACACCAATTCCAATTACCAGATGACTTTCCAAACATACCCTAAAGTTTCAAAAATAATTTGCTTTGGACAAACTTCATTTTTCTTTTCAGTTTTTGGGATAAACTTAAAAAATCTTACTACGTATGTTAAAAGAATGACCTAATTTGACTTATTACATAATTTAAGAAAATAAAAAATACTTTTCAATCTTGTGGTCCTAAATTAAAGTTAGGTCAAATGTAAATGCCCTTTAATCTTGTGACCATAAACATGCCAGGTAAAAAACTAAAATTAAAGTGTTGCCAAAAAAGGAGAGGGATCATTCTTTTTGAAACAAACTAAAAAAAAAGTATGTCATTCTTTTTGAAATGGAGGATGTACTTTGTTTTATATAACAACTATATTGATTGATTTTCAGTAAATGAAGTATTCTTTTAAAAAAAGATAGCCATTGTGTTTATACATACACTATACTGTGGATATTCATTAAATTTTTTACTTCACCTAATAAGAAAATGACAAGTAATAAATAATATTTTAAAAATAAAATAAAGATGGAGTTGTTAGTTTCAAGGGTATAAGTGAGCCAAAAAGGTGAATGAAGGAGTATTTTTTAGCAAAATAGGTGGATGAAGGGTATTATTAACATTTTCCTAAAGTTCAGGGACGAAACTAATGATTCTCGCCAAGTTCAGGGGTATTTTCAACACTTCTCTCGGCATTTAATTAAGAGCCCCATGCTTCTACAAGAGTTTGAGACCACTTGCTATGACATGTGGTAGGTCGGGAGTGTATTTAAGTCCAGTTAGTCAAGTAGATGAGTGTTTTTAAGAATGTCAATAGTTTGAGGACAAACTAATAATTCACGCCAAGTTCAGGGGTGTTTTCAAAACTTCTTATTTTTTTAAAATTAATTTTAATGCATATCTAAATGATTAAGTGTAACACCTCATGTCACATCCCGAGTCAACAACCTAGGCTTGGTCGGCACTCAAAAATCATTGTTGATTTCCAAGCGAACCCTTGGCCTGACTAACTCATTAAGCGGAAGACTTAACTCATAAAAATATAACTCAGGTGGGTATAAACAAGAACATAAGTTTAACAAAATATTAGTCTCAACATGCTTTGCATATAATGCAATTATGTAACAGAAGTTTTAGACAATCTCTGAAAAACCCAATGAATATCTAACTTTGTCTGTGTCTAGTCTATGATACCTCTAAAACTAACTATGAAATAGGTACTGGGATAGACCTACGGCTACCTCAAAATACTAATAAGTTAAGACTGAATGAAAAGACTAAGAGCTCCTCCGAATGCTAACAGGTCTCGCCAAAAGATGGATGAAAAATCTAATCTTCAATGATACGCATGTTGAGGATTTCTATCACCTGTGTCTGCATCATAAAACAATATAATACCAAATGGTGTTAGTACATAGAATGTACGGTATGTAAAGTACATGAAAAGAAACTTATACATAGAATGTACGGTATGTAAAATACATGAAAAGAAACTTACTCAAGAATATTCAACTCAACTCAATAGAATAAATACTCAATTTAACTCAACTTTGAAATAGCTCAACTCAATAAAGCATGCAATAGATACAAATAAAACAATGCTTTAAAACATATGAATAAGTAAATGCGACTCAGTATAAAATAGTACTTTTACTCTTGGGGGTTTCTCTAATCGACAACCATCACTATGAGCATCGTGATGATACAACGAACTGCTGTCATTGCCACAACCGTCTAATTCCTTGCCAATATAAGGGACACAAACTCATTTTATGGATCCATATAAAATATCCTCAGTGAGGCTAGTGAGGAGTCGCTCGAATCAACGGCACGATCCTACCCTACACTGGTTACATAGTTTATGTAGTTCAAGTTGTTCTAGACTCTTATCCAAATCAATGCTCATACTACTCCCAATATATATATATATATGTATATAATGCTGATGAACTCATGTGTGTATAATAACTCAAAATAATGTCTCATTAGTCTCATTGGACTTTACTCAATTTAGCTCAACTCTTCTCAATGCATAACTTTTTTTTAGAGTAGTTATACTCTCAAATCAAAGAATGCATTTAAAAGCATAGATCAATTTCTCAATTCAATATCAAATAAATATTCAAATACATTATACTCAAACTCATTTAGACTCATAACGATCATGCTAAAAAATTAATGAATAAAAGGCTTTTCAACTCAAACTCATGCTCAAACTCTTTACTCAATGAAAAGACATGAAATATATCATTCTTTTATCTCTAAATAATGCATGAAAATAAATAATGCAAATACTCAACTAGGGCTCATGTGAATGCAAACATGAATAATAAATTTAAGAACTCGATCTCATAGGAATGATTTCAATATCAATAAATATATAGGAAACTCAACGAAAGAGTACATAATCAACCCAAAACTCAATAAATGGAATTGAAACTCAAACTAAAACACATACTTGGCTGAATGAAAATGTAAGACATGAGTATGAACTCAGTCCAGCATTGTGATTTACATACCTAAATGATCAATGATCTAAGAGAAACTTAAAGAATTTGATTGAAGTGCTTGAACACTAGCTCTTCTCCTTCCCTCCAATCGTTGCTCTCAAATTATTCTAAGTGTTAATGAGAGAAAAGACACATTGGGTACTGATAAAGACTTATTTTAGTCCCAAAATGTCAGAATTTTAATTTGGGAAATATGGTAAAAGATTGAAATACCCCTCATTAAAATGGGTCAGTGCCGTCTACGACCCTTCCTATGGACTGTAAGAACTTTTACAGACTGTAGGATACCTCTCGTAGGAACTGGGGTCCAAATATTAGACTTTATGGAATTTGCTCAATGGGTATACGACCAACCTTCTATGGATCGTAGATCGTAGAAGAGTCGTAAAGCTTACTCGTAGAAGAGCCGTAAAGCTTACTCATAGAACTCAACTGGGAACTTAAAGCTTGGGGTGTATGGCCCTTTCTACGGTTCTTAGATATTGTTATGGATTGTAGGAATGGTCGTAGGATCGTGGTGAACATTCCAGTAGTTACTGGAATGTGACACTGTGTTCTATGACTGGCCTACGGGTCGTAGAATGTTATACGACTGTAACTCTGGCTCGTAGGGAATTAGTATGACATTGAATTTTGGCTAAGTGTTGAGGGGTTCTACTATCCCTTCCTACGACTCATAGAACACTCTACAGGTTGTAGACCACTAGCAGTAACTTTCTCAATTTTTCTTAGGGTTCTCGAAATTAATCTAAGTTAAAATAGCGCGAGGTATTACAATATTCCCCCCTTGAAATCATTCGTCCTCGAATGATGACCAAGCTAAGAAACTACTCAATGCATGAATACAATTCAAGAACTCAAAACTTAACTCAAGAAGAACTACACAAATATTCAAGAAGGCACTAAAATCTCAGGTAAGAATAGGAATATTACCTTTATCATCGATATTAGGAGGGATGAATAGGTGAGGGTACTTGCTTTCATATCCTCTTCAGCTTTCCATGTAGCCTCCTCAACAAACAAATTTCTCCACAATTGATTTACCGTGGATTTATGGTACTTTTAATACTTTAAACTTGGAAATTTGCATGTCCTTTAAGCGTTTGTTAGTATATTTAATGTTAGTTGTGTTTGTTTTATAGGAAACTAAGTCGGGGTATTAATTGAGGAATAAAAACACTAGTTTTAGAAGTTTTTGGAGTTTACGAGTTCATCCTAAGACTCTTAGTTACTTCTACGGGTCGTAGGTATCACTTCTCAAAATAAACGAGAGGAATGAAGGCAAAGCTAAAGATCACAAGTCAAGTCTACAAGTCGTCCTCATTTCTACGAGTCATCATTTGCATTCATCAAAATGTTGTGAATAATTGAAGTAGATAGTCTCGAGTCAAGTCTATGACTCATTCACATTCCTATGAGTCGTAAGACACACTCGTAGAAGAGATTGCAATAGATGTAACCAGGTCATGATCTACGACTCAGGTTTACGAGTCATCCTTGAAGTTATGAATCATCAAAGGCATTCGTAAAGAAGAAGAGTTCCTAAGTGCAAAGTGATGCATTATGAGTTGGGTCTACGATTCATCAAACTCTGGACGATTCATAGAAACGATTCGTAGAACCCAATCGACTTAAAGTTTTCTGAATTTTCCAAATTCATTTTTACTTAGAATTAGTTGTCCATAAATACACTTTTTAGGTTTATTTTTATATTATGCATATTTTTGGATTTAAGAATATAGCTTGATCTACTTTTGAGCTTTTATTCTTGAATTCCAATTTTTGTTATCAATGATTATGCTCAGATTTTAATTAAAGATTTTGGATTCTCACATTCGTTATTGTAAGTGCATGATTTCTTTTAACCCAAATATTATTGATTATGATAATGTAGTTATGAGTAGCTAATTCCACAACTAGGATTGTGAGAACCATAAAGAATTAACTATATAGACTTAACAAAATGTAATTGTTGAATAGTGTGCATGCATGTATTATTTATCCCTTCGTTTTGATTGCTTTTTAATGGTGGCCAATGTTAGAACTCTCCTTATCCATACTTGATGGATCAAGTCTAATTAGCTTGAACGGATCAACGAATTGCTAAATCTGGGATCATTGGTAAGGGTTAGTAAAGCATACATTCGTAGACGGATCAAGTTGTGTAGTAAAATTCACTTATTTGTCCAATCAAGGACTTAGGTGAAATTAACTTACCGATTCTACATGTAACATATTAGAAAATAATTACTAATAAAAAAGGCCTACATAGTTAAGGATTCGTGGGGAACACATAAACCCTAGTTTTACTTCATGTTGATTTAAACTACATTAAACCGTTACTTTGTTACTCGATGCTTGTTATTTAATTTGTTAATTAGTTTTTATAAACCCCCCTTTCTTGACAGAAATAATTTGATTACTAAAACAAATAATAAATGATTAATCTAAGTCTAAACCCTATTCTTCGTGGGATCGACCCTAACCTTTATTAGGTTCTATATTTGATTAACGACCACTTTATACTTCTTTATTGAGGTGTAATTTGAGCGTATCAACAATATATTGACTGAAGCAACCTCTTTGGTCCTCAATTTATGAACTTGCCAATCAAAAATTTGGACAGGGATCTCCTCATAGGAAAGTGTCCTAATTGTCAACAAGTGAAGGTTGAGCATAAAAAACTGGAGGGTTTGGCTCAAGACATTAAGAATCCGACTTGGAAGTGGGAAGGTGTGAATATGGACTTTATGACGGGCTTGCCTCATACTAGAAGTCAACATGATTCTATTTGGATTGCTGTGGACCGAATGACTAAGTCGGCATATTTTCTACCGATTAAGACTTCTTATAGTGACGAAGATTATGCTAAGTTGTATATTCGTGAATTAGTAAAGATTTATGGTGTTCCATTGTCTATTATACCAGATTGAGGTACTCAATTCACTTCACATTTTTGGAAGTCATTCCAAAAGGGAATTGGTACAAAGGTCAAGCTAAGTACCACTTTTCACGCTCAAATCGATGGTCAAGCCGAAAGAACGATTCAAACTTTAGAGGATATATTGAGGAAATGTGTCATTGATTTTAAAGGAAGCTGGGATGAGCATTTACCCTTGATTGAGTTTGCCTACAATAATAGTTATCCCTCTAGAATCCAAATAACTCCTTTTGAAGCTTTGTATGGGAGAAGATGTAGGTCCCTAGTGGTATGGTTTGAAGCGGGTGAGTGGTATTGATTGATGCCAATTTGGTATTGGATGCAATGGATAAAGTAAGGCTCATAAGATAAAGATTGAATAAGGCTCAAAGTCACCAAAAGTCATATTCGGACATAAGAAAAAGAGACCTTTAATTTAATGTGGATGATTGGGTCTATTTGAAGATTTCACCCATGAAGAGTGTAATGCATTTGGGAAGAAAGAGAAATTGAGTGCTAGGTATGTAGGACACTATAAAATCTTGAAGCGTATTGGCAATATGGCATATGAGTTAAACTTTCCATTGGAGTTGGCTATAGCTCATCCGGTGTTCCAAGTATCTATGTTAAGGAAGTTTGTGGGTGATCCAAATTCCATTGTACCATTGAAAAATATGAGTGTTGGAGAAAACTTGAATTATGAGAAATTCCGGTGGAAGTTTTAGATCGATAAGTGAAGAGGTTAAGAAATAAAGAGGTTGCGTCCATCAAGGTGTTGTGGAGGAATAAACAAGTAGAGAGTGCTACATGGGAAGTAGAAGTGGGCATGATGAAGTGATATCCGTATCTCTTTCCTTCCACTCAAGCCTAAGGTATTAGGGGGTTCTTTCTCAAATCGCCTAAACTCCTACGTTTCAGTTTTCCTATGTCTCTCATATGCATGCATGTTCATGAAGTTGATTTTAAAGTCATGTTTTATGCTAAGTTTGAAAATTTCATGGTTTATGCATTTTTTCAATGTGTCATTGCATTCAGATGGGTTGGTAGTCCTCTTTCCGTCTCTTTTCATGCTAGTTAAATCTTATTCGAGGACAAATGATCTCAAGGGGAGATATTATAAGACCTCGAAAATTGAAAAGTTGAAACAAGGAAAATTTAAAGAAGAAAGGGAATTGTCCAGTGTTACGAGAGGACCTACGAGTCATAGGGATACTACGAATCATAGGAGTGATTCGTAGATTGGATGTTGAGTTGGAAAAATTGGTTACAACAGGAAATGAGTCAATTGATGACTTGTGGAAATTATGACAACTCGTAGAGTGAGTCATAGAATACATGTATGGTTTTGTTAAAAATACAAGCCTCAGTACTTTGGTTACGACTCAACATGATGAGTCATAGGAGTGTTTATGACTCGTAGGTGAAGTTTAGAGAATTAGGTTTCATGGTTTTTCAGAGTTGCCTGGATGAATGGATCCTACGACCTATCACAATTTTGATGAGTCGTAGAATGGACTCGTAGGGAGGGTCCTGAATTCTGGAATTTTTACTAAGTATAGGACTGGTCTACGAGTCATTCCTACGACTCATAGAAATGATTATGATTCGTAAGGTCCCAGTCGTAGGGTCTTTCGACCAGATTTAATGAGGGGTATTTTGGTCTTTCCCTATATTCCATCAATGAATGTGGACATTTTTGGGACTAGATTCTCACCTATTAAATAAACCTAAGTACTCCTAAACCTCTCATTCTCACATTAGATCTCAAAATCACAAACCCTTCTCTCCTAAGGTTCCTCTCAAGAGTCTTCTTCTTCACCAAGAAATTTTTAGGGTTTCCTTCAAGATCAAGTCTCCTTTTTTAATCTCAAGGCTAGAATTAATCAAGGTACATCCATGGGTACCTTTCACCCATGCGATCCCAAGTTTTATTTCCAAAATTCCTTATTATTTTCCTTCAAAAAGCTCTAATTTGAATTTTGGGTCTTCTTATTCATGGTGTATTATATGATTATTGATTAAATTATGCATCTAATTGATATTATTTTCAGGAATTATGAATGAGTTGGTATAAGGAATATGATCATGCATGTTTTCAATCCAATTTCATTATTTCCAAGTAAATTGTGCATATATCCAAGTT
Organism: Solanum dulcamara; assembly: GCF_947179165.1. Classification (NCBI taxonomy): domain Eukaryota; kingdom Viridiplantae; phylum Streptophyta; class Magnoliopsida; order Solanales; family Solanaceae; genus Solanum; species Solanum dulcamara. The sequence continues at coordinate 50,086,825 of NC_077237.1, read as the reverse complement.
TCTACTCTAATTTCAAGTAAGCTATGATCATGGATATTTAAGTATGTTCAATATATTAATTTCATGCAAGTTATGACCTAGGATCCTTAAATGGTGACCTAGGGACCTAATGCTATTTTTCATGCAAGCTTATGAAAGAAAGGAATGACTTAGGATCCTTAAATGGTGACCTAAGATCCGAATGATATTTTTTATGACCATATGATGTATGAAATTGAGCTATTCCATAAAGTATGAACTTTATGAATAAGCTTATGAATATATGTTAAGTATGATTTATGATATGTACTCTGAGGGATTTGACTTAGCACTGAATGAGGCTTGAGGTGTGGGCTCAACCTATGGGGTCCTTATATAAAGTCTCTTGTCTCATAACTACGTGGCACCGTAGGTTTTCCTTATGGCCTAGCTAGTGGATCCACATATAGCACATGTTCATGACCCACCTAGTATGGTATAGTTCTACCTTGGCAAGTAGGGCTCTTTTCCCCGATGTACGAGTATACATTGGGATTCGATATTATAGCTCGCATGTTTTTATTTTCGATTATGGTTCTATCCCACATATGTATACTCTCTTTATGTACGTCTTATGATTTTACTTATGCCTTTCAAATGCTTTGATCAACTATGGTTGTCTCACGACTCTACTTATCATCTTATATAGCATGTACGTTATTTGATCATAGAACCTCATGTTTTATATTTCATAGCATGCCCGCATACTTAGTATATTCAAATATAGTAACACATACTTTTGCCTATATTATATTATAATGTAGGGGTTGATGAGAACATCCACCCTCCGTGTGGTTAGAGTTGAGTTCCTACTTCCGCTATTGGTGAGTCCTCATTTTTTGAGGGTCGGATTATGGTTTCTTCCTTTCATTTCAAAGACTTTGGTTATGTTACATTGGGGGTGATTTAGGTACATGTATTATCCTCCTCCCAAATTGACTATGTAGAGAATTGTTGGACAAAAATATAGAAGTCTATGTTGTCTTGATTCTTTCATTTCAAGCCATTCCTTTTGCGAGATCGTGGTAAACCTGTAATGAAGTCCATATTGATCATCTCCCATTTCACTCAAGCAACTCTATATTTTGACCTAATCCACAAGGTCTTTAATGCTAAACTTTGACTTGTTGACAATTTGGGCACTTAGAAAAAATATATTTTATATCTCTCTTCATACTATTCCACCAATTGACTTTTCTCAAGTCATGGTACATCTTGGTAGAACCTAGATAAATTGAATATTTAGATCTATGGGCCACTGTTGTGATTTTATCTCGAAGAAGATAAATAATCAAAACACATAATCTACTTTGATATCTCAATACACTATCTCCCCCTTTGGCAAAAACTATCAGTTTATGCTTGTGAACATCTTCCTTCCATTGAAGTAGAATAGGGTCTTGGTCTTGTTTCTCTTTCACTTGCACAACTAGTGAGACTCAGCCCCATTCCAAACAATGATACCACCCTTATTTGAGTCCACAAGGCGTCCTAATTATGCAAGTCGTGCACTTCCTTAGCCAACTCTTTATTTTCCTCCTCAACATGAGTAGTTCTCCTCATGGATAACCTGCTAAGAGCATCAGTAACAACATTAGCTTTATCTGGGTGATAAAGAATGCTCATGTTATAATCCTTGAGCAACTCAATCAATTTCCTCTGCCTTTGGTTCAACTCCTTTTGACTAAACACATAAAGATATTCATGCACGCCATAAAGATAGTGATGCTATATCTTCAACATAAATACTACCGCTGCCAACTCGAGATCATGAATTGGATAATTCTTCTCATGAATCTTGAGTTGTATAGAAGTATAAGCTATGACTTTACCTCTATGCATTAACATACAACCTAATCCAACTCTGAACGTATCACAATAGATAATAAACCCATCTGTTTCCTCGGGTAGGGACAACACTGGAGTGGTAGTCAGCCTAGTTTTTAACTCTTGAAAACTTTTCTCTCAAGCATCTAACCATTAGAACTTAGTCTTCTTCTATGTCAGCTTAGTCAGTGGAGATGATATTGATGAGAATACCTTTATGAACCTTATCCAACCAAACAACAAAAACTCCTTATGTCAGTTGGGGATGTGGGTCTGGGCCAATTCTTTACATCTTCTATCTTTTGCGAATCTACTTGGATACCGTCACTAAAAATAATGTGGCCTAGGAATGCCACTTATGCAAGACAAAACTCACACTTAAAAAATTTGGCATACACCTCTCGGTCCTTAAGAGTTTGGAGAACAATTCTAAGATGGTTGACATACTCCTCCTCATTTCAAGAATAGATAAGGATATTGTTGATAAACGTGCTAATATATATTTCTATGTACTCTCTATTCATGAGGTCCATGAATGATGCAGGAGCATTAGTCAAACAAAAATACATGACAAGAAATGCATAATGACCATATTGGGTTCTAAAAGCTGTGTTCAGAGTGTCAATTTCTCTCACTTTCGACTGATGATAGCCTAATCTGAGGTCTATCTTAGAGAAACAAGTGGCACCCTAAATTTTGTCTAACAGTTCATCAATTCTTGGAAGAGGATACTTATTTTTATGGTAACCTTGTTCAACTAATGGTAGTCAATGCACATTCTAAGGGAACCATCTTTCTTTTGTACGAATAGGACAAGATCTCCCTAAGGTGAAACCATTGGCATAATGAATCCCTTTTGTAGAAGATATCTCAACTTCTCTTTTAACTCAGCTGGAGCCATCCTATATGGTGGAATAGGTATAGGTTGAGTATCATAAAGAACATCTATTCCAAAGTCTATCTTCCTATTTGGAGGGACTCCAAGTAAATTCTTAGGAAATAGTACACAAAACTCATTTACGATTGGAACTGACTGAAAGGGTGAGTATCATAAAGAACATCTATTCCAAAGTCTATCTTCCTATTGGGAGGGACTCCAAGTAAATTCTTAGGAAATACTACGCAAAACTCATTTACGATTGGAACTGACTGAAAGGGTGGTGTCTCCATGCTATCATCTCTAACTTGAACAGTGTGGCAGATACACCTCTTAGAAACCAACTTTTTGGCCTTAAGTTATGAAATGAATTGATCCTTAGGCACATTGGACTCCTTTTCCACTCAATATATGGCTCATTTGGAAACTAATATTTGACAACTAGAGTTCTACAATCAATTGAGGCATGCCAAGCATAAAGCCAGCCCATGCCTAAAATGATATCAAAACCTACCATGTCTAACTCAATTAAGTCTGCTGAAGTATCTTTATGGTAGATGGAAACTATACAATCTCTATAGACTCTCTTGTCTAGAATGGACTCACCAACAAGAGTAGAGATTATGAAAGGCTCTAAATGGCATTGAGGACGGATTCCAAACTTAACAACTACATAAGGGATAAAAAAGATAAAGTTGCACCCATATCGAGTAAAGCATAAACATCATAATAAAGGAAATGAAGCATAACAGTGACAATTTCTGGATAGTTCTCTTGATCTTGGCGACTAGCCATAGCATACAGATGGTTTAAACCTCCGCAGGCACCTGAAGTAGTACCTCTCTGGTTACTCTACCTGATGGTGTTATTGAAGAAGATTGGGCCTTGTTTCCCCCATTACCTTGTATGTATGATAGGTAGTCTCTTATGAAGTGACCCACCTAACCACACTTGTAGAAGCCACTAGTGTCATTATAACACTCTCCTAAATACAGTCTAAACACTAACCATAAGGCGGCTTACATGAAGAACCTTGATCCACTCTACTTAGAGAATGAGATCCTTAAGCTTTGAAGTTTTGGTTACTCTAAGATCTCTGATCATTTTTGTTGTTCGTTGCTGGTGCACTAGCTGATGATGGTGCATAACCAAAAGACCTCCTTTGAAAGAAATACCTGTTGCCATTACAACTCTTCTAGTGGTTAGCCTTATTACCTTCCGACCTTATTTTCTTATGTTGGTTCTCCTCCCTATATTTTTTCTTGTTCTCCTTAACCCGTTGAGCATACACGATAAGTTTGGAGGTTTCTTTGTCTGAGATCAATAATGCATCCTAGCCTGAGATAAACTTTCTTATCTTTGCTCTCACATCAGAGGTCATCTCTAGAGCATACCTGGGCAACTGGATGGACTTAAAGCTGTTCTCTTTCATAATAAACCCCTCTTTTTTATGTTCACAAACTCCTTAACTTTTTCTTCCCTGAGATCTCGGGGAAAGAAATGGTCTTAGAATACGCCCTCAAACTCATCCCAAACCACAGACTTATCATACTCACCATGACTCTCCTTCTACTGATTGTACCAGACATTTGTAATATCTTTAAGCCGATAGAAAACAAGCTCAACTCCATCGATCTCGATCACATGCATAGCTTTCAGAATCTTCCATATCTCATCTATGAAGTTCTGGGGATCCTCCTTAAATCTGCATTCGATGAAGACCACTGAGTTTATCCTTAGAAATTCCCTAATTCTTGTAGAAGCAGATGGATCTTGAGAATTAGATCTAGGGACAAGAGTACTCTGATGGCTTGACTGAACAACCATTAATTGGGTGAGTATGGTGATAGATCTCCTTAACTCTGCCTCAGAACTAATGGAAGGCTAAGCAGTCAGTGGAGCCTCCCAAGTTCTATTTTCATTTTCAAGCTTGGCTTTTCAAGCTCTATTCCTAGTCTGCATTCTATATGATTGTGGCATATCAGTTGGTGGGATCTCATTATCGGCAATCTTTCTCTGACTGAGAGTGTGTTTTGAAGGCCTGATATGAAAATGTGGAATATATAATTAGAATAAGATTTTATATAGTTAAGCTTTATCGCATGAACTAGAGTATGAAAGAAGTGAGAATTTCTAAAGTGTTGTAGCCTCTCTGTTACAAATGTGGCACGTTCTACACCCATAAGGAGGACTCTACTAGACTCGGCTCCATAGACATTCTAGGACCCTTGAACTTTGTGCTTTGTTACTACATTTATCATGCCTTAAGTCTACACCCTAGGTGTAGCTGACACTCAGAAACCATAGGTTCCCAAGAAAACCGTTGACCTGGGTCGCTACTCAATGAAAGAGTTAACTCAACAAAAATAATAATATAATAGTGAGAATTTAAAATAATTTGAAAGTAAACTTATGCGTCTTTGTAAGACCCCGCAAGTTGAAAAGTCAGAACAAAGGAAAATTCTAAGAGAAATGGACTGTTCCAGAGTTTACGACTTGGCCTATAATTCATAGGGACTCATACGAGTCATAGTGTGGCTCATAGGAATCAACTTTGAGGTTGGAAAATTAGTCAAGTATGGAGGGGAGTTTATGAGTCAAGGTATGACTCATAGAAAATATTACAATTCATAGGAGTGAGTTATAGAATTAATGTCCGAGTTTGGTAAAATAATGAGCCTCAGTACTTTTGGAATAACTCAATAGGATGAGTCATAGAATGGTTGACGAGTCATCCTTGGAGTCGTAGAAGGGGGTCCTGAATTATGAAATTTGGCTAAGTGTGGGTAGGTTTGATGAGTCATTTGTACAACTCGTGATGACTTATAGACACGATTCATAGGAACCAAGTTTCATTCCAGTAACCTAGATTTTGGAGCACTACTTTGACGACTCATATTGATGACTCGTAGACTAAATGACGAGTCGTAGAAGCCATCTGTAGGGTCTTAAAGGGTGATTCTTAATTTTGCATATGTTTTAAGGTCAATTATTAAGTGTGGGAATAAATTTGGAGATGCTTTAAGATCAGAAGAATCCTCTAGCATAGAGTTGAGTTGATAGCTTCCTTACTGATTGAGTTTCGGCAAAAGATTTTACTTGGGTCAACTCCAAACAATCATATCTTTTAGAATATAAATAATTCAGTGGTGCATTACTATCAAATTAAATTTCTTTGAGTCCTCTTTCCAACGCCACTGAGTTTTTCTCATTTTGAGCTCGGAGTAAAAAAGTTATGACCATTTTACTAGAGGCTGCTAGATCATAAAAGGATTACGACTTGACTCTACGACCAATAGAGTTTTCTACGAGTCGTAGAAGTCAAATCCTCAGGAAAATCCTACATATCTTTTGGAGCTCTTTTGTTCATTTTCCAAGCTTTTTAACCCTATTCTAAGTTATTTTTAGGTGTTTTGAAGAAATACATCATTCCACTAACTAGTTTTCTCCTCATAAAAATCAACCTAAACATTCAAGTATCTAGAAAAATCCTCTTAAGACTATCTCCTTCGATGAGTTTTCAAGCTTCAATTAAGGAATCCACCCAAGGTATGTGGGAATTGAACCATGGGTTCCTTTCAGCCATGGAGTCCCAAGGTTTTCCTCAAAAGATTTCTTGAATTTCACTTGTTCTCTAACCCTAGATTGATGATATTGCATTGGGCTATTTTGATTATGTTTTTACTCAACTCCAATAATTATTGTAAGCATGCTTCTACCTTAGTTGCACAATTTCAAGTTGTTCTATAAGTGCCCATGCATAATGCTATTTTAAATGGTGATTTTCATGAACTATGATAAGTTTCAAAAGGGTTTTTTAGTGAAGGCTTTTATAAATGATGTTTGAGACTGATGATAGATTGGTGAAGATTATACATGATGATTTCAATGATTTTTTTTTATGAATTTCCTACATTGATCTTTAGGGTTATGGTATGGATTATGACTCTAATTAATATTGCTTGAATTGGTGTTATCTTCATGAAATATGTGTGGGTTGACATAATGTATATGTCATGCATGTTTTCACTCAAATTTCATGATTTACAAGTCAATTGATCATGTTTTACCCAAATTTATAAATATAAATCTTTGATCTCGAATTTCAAGTTATATCCAACGAAAGCTTTATGAATGTTTGACAAGGCGTATGAGTGAGTTTAAAGATGGTTTATGCAAAAGAGGTTATGAATGATTTTTTATGATTTTTCAATCATATTAATGATAGGGTGAGTTAAGGCCCTAAGGATATTTTACGAATAAAGATAAGTAATTGTAAGACCTCGAAAGTCGGAAAGTTGGAACAAGAGAAATCTTCAAAAAATGGGCTGGACTTAGTATTACGACTTGTCCTACATCTCATATAGATTTCTACAACTCATACAAATGAGTCGTAGAGGGAGTCTTGGGGATTGATCAAGAACAAAGCTCATAAGAGGTCCTACGAGTCAACATCATGACTCGTAGTTCATTCGACAAGTCGTAACACTGACCCGTAACCCAACTTCAGAGGCCATCTTTTAGAAGTTACTCAAAGTCGAGTCTATGAATTGATAGGATGATTCTTAGAAGTTATTATGAGTCATAGAAATGACTCATAACCAAAGTTCAAAGACCCTTAAAGTTTGCAAGTTTTGGATCCTGCAGGACGAGTCCAAATGACGATTCGTCATCATGATGATGAGTCATAGAAATGAATCATTTGCAAACTTTAGAGACTTGAAATCCAACCTTTTTCTCATACTTGTAAGACGAGTCATCTTGACGACTTGTCATCATTTCTATGACTCATAGGGTCAAAATTCCAGTTTTAATGAAGGGTAGTTATGTCATTTCCTAAGTTTTGTTTAAACCTCGACATAATTATGGATAAGTTCTACCCAATATCTACCCAATCCTTTAAAATTTCCTTCATTCTAAAGAATTCTTCTAAATTCTCCTAAGGCAAGAACCAAATTCTCTCAAGGATTCTTCTTTTTGCTTCAAGCTAGTGTTTCAGAGTTCACCAAGGTTTCTTCTTCAATTTTGAGTAATTTAAATCAAGGTATGTGGGGATTGATCCATGAGTTCCTTTCACCCATGGAGTCCCAAAGTTTTCTTAAGCTTTGTTTAATTTTCAATTGGGTTATGAACCCTAGTTTTGATGAATTGCATTGGGTTATTTCAATTTCATTTTCAATTGTTATCAATGATTATTCTAAGCATGTTTCTACATGAACTGCATGATTTTAAGTTGAATTATGAATGTCCATACATAAAGCTATCTCAATTATGACTTTAAGGTTCAAAGATGATTTTCATGAGTTGATTATGAGTTTAATGATTTTCAAGCAAAGTTTTCTTGATTTAAAGTTCAGATTATGATTTTTATGATGAATTCATGATGATGATCAAGTTATGATCAAAGAAAGTTTTATGGTGTGATAAGTTCAATTCTCACACACTCATGTTAGAGATGGTGATAAGTACAATTTTCACTGAAATTATACATTCTTATGAATAACTAAAGTTAATGAGCTACTCCTAATATATTTTATAATGATGGATTGATAGGTATTTATAATCTTTCCATATTATGTTATGATAATATTTTTATGAGTTTTCGTTGGGATATTGACTAAGCACCGAGAGGGTTTCTATGTGGGTTTCAGTCCATTAACACAATTAGTTATCCAAGGAAATCCTAGTAGCAACCTAAAATCTCAAACTACGTTTCTCATATAGGATTACCTTTATGACCTAGCTAGTGGATTCATATATATCACAGTTGAGTTGAGTTGAGTACCATGACGGAGTATGCCCTGACAAGGTAGCCTCCTCATTTTTGATAAGGGTTCCATCAGATTCCATGTTATAGTCCACATGGTCTTAGATATTGGTTAAAGGTCTTATCCCACATAAGTTGAAAGTTAAGCTATGAGTTCTATGATGAAGTTTTATGATATGCATTGACCATGAGTTTTCATAAGTTTTTAAATGTTTTAAGCCTTACTCATGTTCGTTATGATTGGTCATGCATCTTATGGCATATTGTTCACATTCCTTTACTTGTTTATGCATATCTCACATACTTAGTATCTT